>NC_084732.1:63267701-63367701 GCF_033978785.1 Entelurus aequoreus
TTTTATTTATTGAGGGCCAATCAAATAGTAGCAACAGGCCACAAATGCACTTTGGACACCCTTGGTCTAAGTAAACATCACAATTATGGTTAATAACATGTTATCACTAACAACAAGCAGGACATGACTTCGTGACACATCCAAAAAATATATTTTTTAAGTCCACTTCTAACAGCTAGATGCTTTTTTTTAGTTATTATAAGAAAGTAAAAAAAAGTGTCCACTGATTTGCTGTATTTCCATCACCGTACAGTTCATCTCATCACTTTGGCAAGTCATACAGTCTTCAAGAAAACATCAGAGCATCTCACTGCGATGTGAGTCTTTCACCCTTCACCCACGTGGCTTCCATCCATGGAAAAAATGTCCTCGGTAGGGTAAAGAAAGACATGTGACCTTCCTCCCTTCTCTGGTCAGACGCTGACATTGACGTGACGGGAGGACGGCGAGCGGCGTTTAATGCGCGAGCGTCGAGGTCTGGGCTGGTTTTGACAGCTGCACAAAGGGCCCAGCAGCAGCCAAAGGTAGAGGATCACACAAGCCCAGCACGACGACATCTTCACCCAGAAAGTAGACCAGCTGCCGTGGGTGAAGGTGGTCTCCAGCACTGCTGACTCGTAGCTGGAAAAAGAAAACACTTGTAAAATCATAGCTCGAAGAGAAAATGGTAGTTTTTTTCGGCGTTCATTAGGAATTCATGTGTGAAATGAAAAGCAGCAATGGAGACACTTCCAGCCACGCCCACTCGGTCCTGAAGGCGCTGTGCTCCTATCTACTCTACTTTATGAGACACATTTATTGATCTATGTCAGGGGCGTCAAACTGATCCGCTTTTATCCGGCCCGCGGGATGAGTTTGTTAAGTATAACAATGAGCCAACATTTTTGAATGAAAGAAACTGCTGTTCTAAATGTGTCCACTAGATGTCGTAATAGCAATTATTTGTATCTTTGTAGATGATGCTACATACTGTATGTAAAAAAAAATAAACCACATGATGTTAGTGCACCAGTCGAGGAAAATTATCAAACTACATAAATAACATCCTGTAGTCAGATTTTTATATTATTTTTGTATCTTGATAGATTGAAAATTAACACCAATGAGTTGACTAATGAACGTTATCACTTACATGGAAACATGTAAGTGTAAAAAAAAAAAAAACATTATGATTTGAACATTTTCAGAATATGCTTGTTCTATTTTTAAACATAGAAAACAATCAGAAGTTGTCCTTATTTTTAAGTTATCGTGCCGTGATTTTACCAGTCCGGCCCACTTGGGAGTAGATTTTTCTCAATGTGCCCCCCCATCTAAAATGAGTTTGACACCCCTGATCTATGTAAATTATAAATGTCAGACATGCACTGGGGATAGGTTGATTGGCAACACTAAATTGGCCCTAGTGTGTGAGTGTGAGTGTGAATGTTGTCTGTCTATCTGTGTTGGCCCTGTGAGGAGGTGGCGACTTGTCCAGGGTGTACCCCGCCTTCCCCCAGAATGCAGCTGAGATAGGCTCCAGCACCCCCCGCGACCCCGAATGGGACAAGCGGTGGAAAATGGAGTTGAGTTGAGTTGAGTTGAGTTGAGTTTGAGTTTATTTCGAACATGCAAGCATACAACATGATACATCACAATTTCCAGTTTCTCTTTTCAACATGTTCGAAAAGGAGTAGGAAGAAGCAGAGCTTATTTAATCCTACCCCTTTTCTTTACATAACAGTTGCTGAAACTTTTTTTATTCACTTCCTGTTCTCAATTTTTTCACAATAAACTCCATATGTAATCACAATAAAAATAAATAAATAAATAATAGTAAGAATTTAATAATAATAATTGGTGAAGTAAGTCATATTTCATATGATGAGATAAGTAAGATTACTTTAAGAATGAATGAATGAATGGATGAAATAAATTGAAAATGTTTGTCATGGTTCTTCTTCTTTGTACTTTGTAAACACTTTGAGTTTGAAGAGTTTCTTGAAGTGGATCATATTAGTACATTGTTTGATTGCTTTGCTTAATCCATTCCATAATTTAATTCCACATACTGATATACTGAAGGTCTTAAGTATTGTACGTGCGTACAAATGTTTTAAATTACATTTTTCTCTAAGATTATATTTCTCCTCTTTTGTTGAGAAGAATTGTTGTATATTCTTGGGTAGCAGGTTATAGTTTGCTTTGTGCATAATTTTAGCTGTTTGCAAATTCACTATGTCGTGGAATTTCAGTATCTTTGATTCAATAAATAAAGGGTTTGTATGTTCTCTATATCCAACATTATGTATTATTCTAACTGATCTTTTTTGTAACACCGTTAATGAATGAAGTGTACTTTTGTAATTATTTCCCCATATTTCTACACAGTAGCTCAGATATGGTAACACTAGTGAGCAGTAGAGAATATGAAGGGATTTTTGGTCTAGAACATGTTTTGCTTTATTCATTATTGACGTGTTTCTTGCAACTTTATGTTGTATATTTTTTACGTGAGATTTCCAGTTCAATTTATCATCAATCATTATACCTAGAAATTTGGTTTCATTTACTCTTTCAATTTCTATTCCGTCTATTTGTATTTGTGTTTGACTTTCTCTTCTACTATTACCAAATAGCATTATTTTAGTTTTACTAAGATTCAACGATAGTCTGTTTTTGTCAAACCATCTTTTTAGTTTGTTAATTTCTTCTGTTATTATTTGTATTATCTCCTGTGTGTTCTCTCCTGAACAAAACGCTGTTGTATCATCCGCAAATAATACTAACTTTAAATCTTTTGTAACTTTACAAATGTCATTTATATAGAGATTGAATAATTTAGGTCCTAATATTGATCCCTGATGGATGGATGGATGTTAGAAAGAAGAGGATAAGAAAAACTGAACACAGAAACAGATCTGTATAGACAGTGAAAACCGTTGCCAATGTGACTGAACGTAAACATAAAATATACTCATATTTACTGGTGACTTTAGCCAAATACATAATAAGAATGACTGATCATAAAGAATTCTTAAAAATATGCCATGGTTTTGCTCCAATTGTTTTGGTTTCTTGTGTTTTTATCAGATATTTACTACCCTTATCTAAGAGAGCTGCTGCATTAATTCATTTGCATGTATTGACTGGGGCTTGGCGATATGGCAAAAAGAAACATCACGATCCAATCTTGATTAATATTACCAATTTTCATATTTTTTTAACCTGCCAGTTTTAAAGCGTTTTACTAAAAAACTAATTGAAATCGTTTCCATTTTTCATTAACAAACTGCGTAAACAACAAAGAAAATTCAGTAAGATAAACATAGAAACATATTTAAAATGTGTATTTAGAAGTAAAACAAAGGTAGAAAAATATAAAGTAACACAATGAACAATTTTACAACACCCAAAATAAACAAATTGCCCCGTCAGGGATAATGAAGACCTATTAAAAAGCAAACATTATCATTTTCAACTTATGACATCATTTTTCTGCATGCCGAATATTGTGGAAAAAATTTGGACACCCTCGTTTTATACCGTGTTCGTGCTGATATCATATGGATCAATATAAGTATCGGCCAATACTCAAGGCCCCAATTACAGCATGACATCAAGACGATTTTTCGTTGTTTTGTTGGTTAGACCGGATGTGAAGCATAACGTTATTATCGTGAAGCCCCCAACCGGACGTGTGTGACAAAAGACTTGACATGTTTTGATGACAATTTCGGATAAAAATGACTCTAGACCACAGGTGTCAAACTCAAGGCCCGGGGGCCAGTTCTGGCCCGCCACATCATTTTCTGTGGCCCTCGAAAGCCTGGAAAAAATGGGTTTCAATAAAATACTTTTTTTTTTTTAGTAAATGCATTCGTTCTTTCAATTTTGACAGAAAAAAAATGCATAATTTAAACTTTAATATTATTTGATCATGCCAATTATATTATTATATACTGTATTGCAAAACTATTTTTGTGAGATAAAAACAAATAGTTAAATATCTGCTTGTCACCTGTATTTATTTATTTGGGACGGTGTGGCGCTGCTGGGAGAGTGGCTGTGCCAGCAAGCTGAGGTTTCCTGGTTCGATCCCCAGCTTCTACCAATCTAGTCACGTCTGTTGTGTCCTTGAGAAAGACACTGCACCCTTGCTCCTGATGGGTCGTGGTTAGCGCCTTGCATGGCAGCTCCCACCATCACTGTGTGAAGGTGTGTGTGAATGGGTGAATGTGGAAATAGTGTCAACGCGCTTTGAGTATCTTGAAGGTAGAAAAGTGCTATACAAGTACAAACGTACAACCCGTTTACATTTACCATTTATGATTTTAAAGCAAGTTATACAAAACAAATGTAATAATCAAATTCGTATGCATTTCGATTAATCATGATTAATCACAGGTTATTACCCACATGCATAATGTAAATTAATTTCTAAAATGTGGCCCTCTGAAAGCGGCCATAACTGCGATGTGGCCCTTGGTGAAAATTAGTTTGACACCCCTGCTTTAGACTTTCTCTCTACCGTCTTTGTTTCTGCTGTCCTTCAAGCAACATAAATGATGTAACACATAATCTGACTTGTTGACTTCCTGCGATTGTTAGCAAACAACTTTTGGGACTCTAATCGCGGTAATGTCAATAATTCCAAGGGCTGTCTTGGAACTAATGCTTTTCATAGTCAAATCTGCTCTGTTAACATCATTGCTACTTGCAAATGTGCTTCAGCTTTAATTACCAGTTGGTACAATAACAGATAGAAAAACTGTGATTACATACAGTAATACATGGCGGTAAGGTAATACAAAATATATATTTTGGTGCTCTTTGTTAGTTGTCGTGCTTTTATTTTGACGATTGTTTTTTCCACTGCCCAGGAAGTAAGTGTGATGCTGTGTAATAAGACTGTTGTTAACCTTCACCCTGCTTAGTGATAATGATGACGTAACAATATTACAACACAATAACGGACACATTTTTCATAGATTATAACTCTTTTGTTGGGTCTCACATTTGACGTCGAACATAACTGGCCGGGGCTCGGTCGATTTAAGCAGACTTAAGCGGCATCGCTGCTGTTGACTAACCTGAACCAGTTGGTGAGGGTCATCATGACGTATAGTGAGGCCAGGAAGAAGACAAAATGGAAGAAGAAGTAGCTGTAAGCGACCCTCTGGGTCTCGTTGTGAATGACCTTCTGACACCCTTTGTTGTTGTCGTCGTCAACCACAAACTCTTCCTCAACTGACAAGAAGATGAAAATAAGCCAAACGGAAAGTCACAAAGCAGAGAAAGAGAGGCCTGTAAGAAACATTGGGCTGTGTCACAATTCGTACAATTCCTTATTCAACACGTAACTTCTCCAGCGCTTAGGAGCATTCACACTAAGACCTACCACAACATGCAGTAACCGCCAGTAGCTGCGCCTTGCGTTACTGTGATGGACACTTACCACCCTCAATCGTCTCCTTCTTGGCTACGTAGCGAAATAGGGAGGGACAAACTTGAGTGGTTGCAATTCACCATTAAAAAGGAGAAAAGAAGGATGAGGATTGTGATGTGGGTGAGTGACCACAGCAATCGCTTTAAGACCAAACTGCGCTGTCAACGAAACTGAGTATGCAGTATACAAAATATACTGTCATGATCTCTCATGACAATTATTAGTTTAATGTATTTTGTTCAATTTCCTGTCCAACGTTCTTATTTTTGTTGGCATTTCCTGTTTGCATCCTTTTGCCACTACCTTTCGTGTATAGGTGCTGGCTTCTTCACCTGTCCCTGATTGACAATCAGGACATACTTGTTCCTGGTTGCTTCTGGATGTGGCTGGGTCATTGCTTGACTTATTTTGTATTTTTTGCTTTGTACCTAAACAGTTACAGTTTTCCCTATGCTTCCCGTGCACTTCCTTGCTGCACTGTTTCTTTATAGTTGTTAATAAATGCATTTCACCTGCACTTTGCCTGCTGTCTCTGCATCCTGGGGTCAGAACTCACGACATCCACATCATACTGTATATACCGTATAAAAGCATGCTGTACATATTGAAGTGTACTGATGGAAGCATTTGATTTGTGACACAGCCCATGGCTTAGTTGTTGTGTATCTTGACCTTTCACATGGTCCCACTTGAGTGATACATTTACATACGTTTACATACATTTGCAAATACACATTTAATGGTTATTGACTCAGATGCAGATTATGGTTCACACATAGATAGATAGATAGATAGATAGATAGATAGATAGATAGATAGATAGATAGATAGATAGATAGATAGATAGATAGATAGATAGATAGATAGATAGATAGATAGATAGATAGATAGATAGATAGATAGATAGATAGATAGATAGATAGTACTTTATTGATTTCTTTAGGAGAGTTCCCTCAGGAAAATTAAAACACATATAGTTATTTATAAAGTTCTAGCTCAAAGACAAATAAAACTATCATCATGGAAGTCTTCACCAGTAAGAAGAGTGACCACCTTGCATGGTCCAGACCTGCACCACTGATTGAGACACAGGCTGTGAACTTATTGTCCAGCACTGCTCTTGAGGCGTTCGACAGTGCGGTTTACACAGTGTGCTATCGCACATTCGCACTGGTTACATTACAGAAGGTTATGTCAGACATTGGACAAGATTCACACCAATACTTGCAAAAATATTGCAAATATTTAAAAAAATACTCCTATGGAATGATTACAACGTGTGCACTACTTCATAAGAATGAGTTTAAGCAAACAATATTGCACATTAGGATTACTACTATCTTCTGATGTGAGCAAAACATCAGCTTTTCCTACGAACCGGCTGCACAGAGATCTGTTTTCACCGTGTGGAAAGTAGTCCTAATTAAAGAACAAACCTTCTTCCTCCTCAGGGCAGCAGAAACAGCAGGTGGCTTTCTGGAACTCATAGCGGTAAACCTTGATCATCCAAAAGGGACCAAATACCTCAGCAAGGTAGGAGGCTTCATTGCTGTGGAAACATAATGTGGAAACATGAGTTTCCTCTTTCTGAAATAGGGTACTCTAATGTACAGAATAATTGTACATTGTATTTATTGGGCTTTATATACTAATATTCCAAACAACAAGTGCTAAATAGCATGTGCAAACTATAAAATTGCCCATATTAGTGGGTGTGTTGCGGGTGATCTCCAGTATAAAGATTTACTAAGATCCAAACACCATGCGCTAAACAGTACAATCTAAAAATAGTGTGTACTATTAGTGGCCTTGTTGCGTGTGATCTACTAACACTGCATGTACAATTGAAAAGTGGTGCAGATGATTTTGCGTGTACTATACGGGGCCTCACCATGGAGACGCTCCCATTTACTGCACATTCACGTTATCATGCTCCTACCTGTGGCGCTTTGCTATGTTTTCAAACATGCCGGAGACATTTACCACTTTTTATGGGCATTTTAGAAGCAGTTGTGCAGTGCATCTATATTGAAATAATTTTTCTTTCTTTTTTTACAGCTCGAGGTGCTCTCATTGTAGAGAGGCGGCACTCACTACTGCTCAACTTAAGGCTTAAGAAATGCATACTTAAAGAAGTTTTTTGCATGTAATATATATTTTATGTGAAATAAAACATTAAATGACACCAAAAAGCATTAATTGAATCTGTTTTAATAAGCCCTTAAATCCTTTAGCAGCTATAGAATTGTAAAATGACGTTGACGGAGATGTATCTGTTCATTGTCTGTATGTGCAGCGCAAGCACTGATTCTGCAGCCGTGTGTGGAACTGTCAGTTTGCACGTTCTTCTGACACGTGCTAAAAAAAAAGGCAAAATAGTGCTCCCACAATGGTGATGAGTGTTGATGAATCAGATTGTGTGTGAATTTTAGTGAATCAGGCAAAGTGTTTACAACTGATAACAGGTGCAAAACTGGTGCAGACTATCCTATTTAAATGAGATTTTGGCATGTACTACCAGCTGTCACCATGAAGACATTCATTTAATGTACATCCATCGACCTTTGACATTTTTTCTGCAATATGCTCGACCCGTGCTTCCGGCACAACACCAACAATAACTGAGATGGTGCACTAAAAGGATCCAGAAGCAAGAAAGTTGCAATATTTTTTTTTCATATAGGAGATGTGTTAATATTATCATGCAATAATAGTTGTGTTTAAAAAAAAAGAAAAAGTAATGCCTTTAAAAAAAACGCCAGCAGGCACCATCGTTGTTATGTCTCTAAATCAGGCCTTATGTCATTTCTCAGCTAAAACATGGACTTTCTGGACAAATGATATGTCTAATATTTTTATTTCTGACAGAAATGTATCGATTGTCGACACGAGCACAAACTATTCTTTCTCTCCATTGTCATTGCAACGATCGCTTCCTCCTGACCGCTCCTCAGCCATTTGTGCGTAATACTGCGCCAGTTTGCACACCCAACGTGCTAAATATAGTCGCAAAACAGCGGCTGCAAAACAGTTTCAGTGTCGTAGAATCACATTGCGAGTGCTCAATGATTATATTTGCATCTCCCCCTCACGGTGTTGTGGGCATTCTAATAATAAGCATAAATTCTGCATACTCATGAAGACATACACGCTAAATGGATTTCAGTCACTATTTTGTTCACTTAAAAGATGAAATCCTTTGCGCCCGAGCTTAGTCGATCCGCTTTGCGTGCGCTGTCAAGTTTGCAAGTGTTTTAATACACATCAATCAATCTTTATTTATATAGCCCTAAATCACAAGTGTCTCAAAGGGCTGCACAAGCCACAACGATATCCTCGGTACAGAGCCCACATACGGGCAAGGAAAACTCACCCCAGTGGGACGTCAATGTGAATGACTATGAGAAACCCCCCCCCCCCCCCCCCCCCAGCACCAACATAAGCAGTACAATACAGACTCAGATATAATAATAACAATACAATAAAATGGAGACCAATATAAAGAAGTAGGTTGCTGCATGACCTCAGCTCAGGCCAGCTCAGGAACAATGTCCCCATAGTAGTTAAGGTACATGGAGAAGTGCTAAAGTACAAGTGTGCTAAATTGTTGCATATAATAAGTGGGCTGAAGGTACACAATACACATCTCCCTTGGCCTAGTAAGTTAAAGTGCTGCTATTATTGCCTTATAGCACAAGTTATTACCGATAATAGATGTCTTTATGCATGTAGAATTGCACCAAAAAAGCATACATAAGTGTATCTATGTATGAAATATAGCACAAAATATGAACTTTTAGAATAGAAATACAAATCCATAGAAATAGAAATCCATTGGAACTAACGGCAAGTACATCTAGTTTTATTGTATTCTATTGCTCTATGCTCGTTTAATGCATCAGAAACATTAGCCAAAGAATAAGCCCACGAGCTCGTAAAAATTAGTAAAGGCAAAAACGCCAGGGCTGCCAGTAATTCAGCTTTATAGTGAGTTATATTTTTATTTATCTGCCACATGCAAGAATAATGCCTACATTAAACTGGTGCCAGGTGCAAAAGAGGTGCACCCGTGATGTACTGTAGTATGATTTGATAGTAATGGTTTGTAGCAGGTGCACAGATCACTTACCATGCAAAGAGAACACAGCAGTACATGATTGCAGCTCCAATGATGGCCACGGCATTGCCCTCATTCTGAATGCCATCTTGTCCCACGCTGGGGTAGCAGACAGTCATGTTCATGCCCTGATACACAACTAACAACAGATGCACACTTTTAAATATGGCGTCTCACAAAGGCAGCAGTTGGTCATTTTGTCAGTTTAACCTTCTTCCCTGAAAGGACTATAATTTAAGCAAAAGTAGCAACCCGTGTTTAAAGGCCTACTGAAACCCACTACTACCGACCACGCAGTCTGATAGTTTATATATCAATGATGAAATCTTAACATTGCAACACATGCCAATACGGCCGGGTTAACTTATAAAGTGCAATTTTAAATTTACTGCGAAACTTCCGGTTGAAAACGTCTATGTATGCTGACGTATGCGCGTGACGTCAATCGTTGAAACGGATTGAATCCAATACAAAAAGCTCTGTTTTCATCTCAAAATTCCACAGTATTCTGGACATCTGTGTTGGTGAATCTTTTGCAATTTGTTTAATGAACAATGAAGACTGCAAAGAAGAAAGTTGTAGGTGGGATCGGTGTATTAACGGCGGACTACAGCAACACAACCAGGAGGACTTTGAGATGGATAGCAGACGCGCTAGCCGCCGACCTCACCTTGACTTCCTCCGTCTCCGGGCCGCCGACCGCATCTATGATCGGGTGAAGTCCTTCGTCGCGCCGTCGATCGCTGGAACGCAGGTGAGCACGGGTGTTGATGAGCAGATGAGGGCTGGCGTAGGTGGATAGCTAATGCTTTTAGCATAGCTCTGTGAAGTCCCGTTGTTAAGTTAGCTTCAATGGCGTCGTTAGCAACAGCATTGTTAAGCTTCGCCAGCCTGGAAAGCATTAACCGTGTAGTTACATGTCCATGGTTTAATAGTATTGTTGATTTTCTGTCTATCCTTCCAGTCAGGGGTTTATTTATTTTGTTTCTATCTGCATTTAAGCCCGATGCTATCACGTTAGCTCCGTAGCTAAAGAGCTTCGCCGATGTATTGTCGTGGGGATAAAAGTCACTGTGAATGTCCATTTCGCGTTCTCGACTCTCATTTTCAAGAGGATATAGTATCCGAGGTGGTTTAAAATACAAATCCGTGATCCACAATAGAAAAAGGAGAGAGTGTGGAATCCAATGAGCCAGCTTGTACCTAAGTTACGGTCAGAGCGAAAAAAGATACGTCCTGCACTGCACTCTAGTCCTTCACTCTCACGTTCCTCATCCACGAATCTTTCATCCTCACTCAAATTAATGGGGTAACCGTCGCTTTCTCGGTCCGAATCGCTCTCGCTGCATTGTAAACAATGGGGAAATGTGAGGAGCCTTTCAACATGTGACGTCACGCTACTTCCGGTACAGGCAAGGCTTTTTTTTATCAGCGACCAAAAGTTGCAACTTTATCGTCGATGTTCTCTACTAAATCCTCTCAGCAAAAATATGGCAATATCGCAAAATGATCAAGTATGACACATTGAATGGATCTGCTATCCCCGTTTAAATAAAAAAAAATCATTTCAGTAGGCCTTTAAGTCGACATTCCTCAGGTGTACACAAGCGGTTGTCGACATAACCGAAACGAAACATTGGACATTTACATATGACTTTGGCCGGAGACATACAGAGGATGGGCGATAAAGATAGTTCAACTAACTGCAGTTTGAGACATTATTTTCCTGTAATAATGCATACATTTGTGAAAAATCTCAGGAAGAAAGGAGCTTTGATGTTGACCGCCATGCTCCAAAAAGGACTGTTACCATCTTTGCAGTCATCATGGTACAATTACTGTTGTTGCGCCTATTGCCTCTCATCTCTCCCGCAGCTGCTAAATGTACAAAAAAAGGTAAAGTACCACTGATTGTCACACGCACACAAGGTGTGGTGAAATTACCCTCTGCATTTGACACATCCCCTTGTTCCACCCCCTGGGAGGTGAGGGGAGCAGTGAGCAGCAGGTTGTGGATGTATATCAAAAAGTTGGTCAACTTTGACATTCAACTTAGACCCGGAGATGGTGAGAATGACACGATAAGATGCTTGTTTTCCCTAACCTTTTTTTAAACCTGCGTGAGGATTATGAATAATTATTCATCTAAATGGGAAGATATAAACATCCCATCAGTTGGCATCCCACTGAGAGCAGACATTGTACAGTAAAATATTTTTTTATTATGTTTGTAGTTTGTATTTTTAGCACTTATCAAATACTCCTACTTGCTGGATCTGCTTATCACTCAGATTCTAAAACATCCTCCTTATATTCAGGCTCAAAAATATAATGTTCTGGATCATCATTTGTCCCAAAGTCGTTTTTGTTGTATCTCATGAAGTCTGTCATGATTATTAGTTGTTGTTGTTGAAGGGAAAAGTGAACGTTGTGATGCATCTGTGAAATTAATACGCCGTCGTATGCTTAAAATGAGCAAAATATTGTAATTATACTGTGCCTGTTACTACATTACAGTGTGTATATAAAACATTGATGGAGCCTTTTGGATGGTTTTATTAGCTGACTTTTACTAGTGTATATTCATGAGTTAGAATGAATAAAGAAAAGAAAAGACAAAAGAAAAGTTATTGTCTTACATAGAGATTGTGAATGATAGAAAAAATTCCAAACCCAGTGCAGTTCCCCCTTAAAGGGGTCATATTATGATTTTTAAACTACATCAGAAACACTTTCTTGTGGTCTACATAACTTGTAATGGTGGTGTTTTGGTCAAAATGTTGCAGAAATGTTGCATTAAAGATTCTATCTCCAAAGCAGGGGGATAGAGATGGACCTGGAGCACATCGAGGCTTGTCACCCACTGCCCATGAGGAACCAGAGACCACCCGCTGTCATCATGAGATTCGCAAACAGAAAGAAGAAGATCGCACTATTAAGGCAAGGACGCAAACTCAAAGGAACAGATGTTTTCATCAATGAACACTTGACCAAGAAAAATGCTGACATTGCAAGGGTCGCACGACAACTTAAAAGGCAAAGCAAGATTCAACAAACCTGGGTAACGAACTGTAAGATCTTCATCAAACTAAATGGGACGCCGGAGGAAGCAAAAGTCTTGGTGATAAGGAAAATGGAAGATCTTGATAAGTATTGACATTGATGCAGTACTTGGTATCAATGTAGCTTGTGACTTTTACATCATCTCAATGCTACCCACACCAAGAACACAGACCACACCAAGTATTAATATGGACATTTTACAGAAGATCCTCCAACATCAACAAAAAGAACTGGACATGTGTGAGTATCAAGAGCACACCACAACAGAGACTGATATGGACATAGACCCTGATAATAATTTTTTCTCTGCGATTGTTAAAAACTATAATTATTTTACCCGCGACAATATAAAAACAGTGTAAAATCAGATAGTCTATCTATAATACATTTCAATAGTCGAAGCATGTACACTAACTTTGAGGCTATCAAGGATTACTTGAAAGAATTTAGTCATCCATTTACCATTATTGCAGTCACTGAAACCTGGTTCAACAGTGATAAAGGTATTGATTTTAGTCTGAATGACTATGAATTAACATACATAAACAGAATAAATAAAATAGGAGGAGTGGTCTCATTGTACATTCATAAATCTGTTACATTTAAAGTTTTAACAAACATGACCATAGCAGTCGATGGATTATTTGAATGTTTAACAGTGGAAATCCTAAATGACAAAAAGACAAATATCTTCATGAGCTGTGTATATCGGGCACCTGGTTCAAGCATAGAAACTTTCAATGAGTGGATGGGTAAACTATTTTCCTCTGTGAACCAAAAAAACATATTTATCTGTGGTGATTTTAACATTGATTTGTTAAACTCAACCAAGCAAAATCATGTTGATGACTTCATTGACACAATGTACAGCTTGTCTCTATATCCAACCATAACCAAACCAAGCAGAATAACAACACATAGTGCCACAATCATTGACAACATTTTTACAAACATTATGGGAAATCAAGTCACCAGTGGCCTATTTATATGTGATATCACTGACCATTTACCTGTTTTTACTTTATATGACTGTCATCTCAAGAAAACCAAAGACACTATGGCAAAAATCTCTAAACGAATAACAACTGAGGAAACAATCTGTGCCCTAAACAATAGTTTAGCAGTTCAGGATTGGACTTCAGTATACAGAGAACCTAATGTGGACAGTGCTTATTGTAATTTTTTAGACATCTTTACTTTCCTGCATAATAAACATTGCCCCGTAAAAGAATATTTTATAAAAGGAAAAAATAAAAATAGCCCTTGGATCACAAAAGGGATAATCAATGCCTGTAAAAAGAAAAACAATCTCTACAAACTTTTCATCAAAATAAAAACAAAAGAAGTCGAACAACGATACAAGAAGTACAAAAATAAATTAACTGATATTATAAGAACAAGCAAACGGTTATATTATCAAAAAAAAACTATATGAAAACAAAAATAATATAAAAAGAACTTGGGATGTTTTGAATAGTCTAATAAAACAAGGATATTCTAAGTTGACATATCCTGATTACTTTATTGATGAAAACTGTGAAGATTATAATATGAGTAATGTAGTAAACAAGTTCAATAGTTTTTTTGTAAATGTTGGTCCTAAATTGGCTGTTGATATCCCAGACAATGGAGTTACAAAATCAACTATTGAACAGAATTCTTCGTCATTCTTCCTCTCAGCTACAAATGAGCAGGAAGTGACAAACATTGTGCGGAAGTGTAAAAGTAAGTGCTCCACTGACTGCCATGATATCAACATGATATTGGTTCAAAAGGTTATCATGAATATTGTAAAACCATTAACTTACATATGTAATTTATCATTCCAGACTGGCTGCTTTCCAAGTCAAATGAAAATCGCTAAAGTAACTCCGCTCTTCAAAAGTGACAGCAAACATGCTTTCACCAATTACAGACCAATCTCTCTTTTGCCTTAGTTCTCAAAAATCTTAGAGAAACTATTTAACTCTCGACTTGAATCCTTTCTTGAGAAGCATCATATAATCAATGACGGTCAGTATGGCTTTAGGTCCAAAAGAACAACTTCAATGGCAATAACTGAAGCTATTGAGGAAATTACTAATGCACTGGAGCATAAAAGATATGCAGTTGGTATTTTTATTGACCTAAAGAAAGCCTTTGATACCATTAATCATTCAATTCTACTAGATAAAATGGGAAGATATGGAATTAGGGGGCTGGCTGGTGACTGGTTAAAAAGTTATTTAACAGGGAGGGTACAGTTTGTTAAAATGGGTAAATTTTTATCTGATACTCTTGGCATTGCTTGTGGTGTCCCCCAAGGCTCCGTGTTGGGGCCAAAACTGTTTAATGTATATATTAATGATATGTTTAATACATCCAAAATACTGAAATTTATACTTTTTGCAGACGACACAAATTTATTCTACAGTAGTGATGACTATAATGAGCTCATAAATACACTAAACACAGAACTAAACATAGTAAAAAAATGGATGGACACAAATAAATTATCTTTGAATATAAATAAAACTAAGATAGTAATGTTTGGAAATCGCAACGTAACGTCTGAACAGAAAATAAGTATTGATGGTACCCAAATTGAAATCGTAAATGAGAATACATTTTTGGGAGTAATAATTGATAGTAAACTATCATGGAAACCTCATGTCAGACACATTAAAACAAAAATCTCCAAAAGCCTCTCAATTATAAACAAAGCAAAACTATACCTCAATGAAAATGCACTCCGTACTCTATACTGCACCTTGGTACTGCCATACCTTACATACTGTGTTGAAGTATGGGGGAATACTTACCAAAACACAATTCATCCTCTGATCATATTACAGAAAAGAGCAGTGCGGATCATTCACAACGTTGGTTATTTAGAACATACTCATAATCTGTTTATGCAATCAAAGTTGCTCAAATTTGATGACCTTGTTAAATATAATACATTAATAATCTTATATAAAGCATTTAACAAATTATTGCCACCTAATCTACAACGTTTTTTTATAAGACGAGTGCAAGCTCATAACTTGAGAGGCTTTGGATATTTCTTATTGCCGAGAGCTCAAACCACTCGTAAACGTTTTTGTGTGTCTGTATGCGGAGTAAAACTATGGAACAAACTGGACTTACAACACAAGCAATGCCAAACTATTAATCGATTTAAACTATTATACAAACATGGGGTCTGGTTCAAATATAGAGATGAGGGTCTTTAATTTGACCTGCTGCTATACTCTCAAAGTGTTAACATGTGCTCAATGTTTCCTTACCATTATTGCTATGTTGTCTATTACCATTATTGCTATGATGTCTATTACCATTGTTGGTATATTCATTATTCCTACATTGTTGATACAAATGATTGTTACAGTGTAATAATTATTGTTACCTGTGGTAATGCCATTATGATACAACATCTGTAATATAATCCTTGAACAAAGTGAGAGTGAAACTCATGTGAATAATCACTGAATGGAGAACTGGGGGTGGGATTAAATAAATTATCTTCTTCCCACTCCCTTCCAGGCAAAACTGGACAATAATGCACTATATTAATTTATATTATTATGTTTTGTCAACTTGTACGTCTTTGTCATTGCCTGAAATGAATAAATAAATCAATGAAAAAAAAAAAAATGAAAGACCCATCTTGAAAAAGGAATAAGAGCTTAAATGTTTTTATTTTTTTTTATAAATGGCTGTAATGATAATGTCAGTGAGGGATTTCTAATCCCTACTATGTTGGAATTGTTATTAATATTGATACTGTTGTTGATAATATTAATTTTTGTTTGACTGCTTTTGGATTGTTTTGTGTCATGTTTGTGTGTCCTCTCAATTGCTCTGTTTATTGATATTCTGAATGTTGCTGGGTCGGGTTTGGTTTTGGAATTGGAATTGCATTTTTATGGTATTGTTGTGTATTGTTTTGTTGGATTGATTCATAAAAAATAAAATAAATAAATAAAAGGAAATAAATACATAAAAAAAATTAAAATAATACAAATTTTAAAAAAATGTAAAAAGGAAGAAGAGCTGAGAATTTTAGCATGCAACCTTACATGTACTGCGCCAGCCAGAGTCTGACCCGCAGTGAGAGGAAAGCGAAGAAGAAACTTTAGAACCAAGAAGATAAAATTATCTCATAGGTGAGTTTTTTAGTTTTTTCTTTAAAACTATCAGCCCATTAGGCTGCAGGTATACAGGCTATCTTTTATTATAATATTGTTATTACTATATGTATGGAGCTATCCGCTGATGTAACAAATTGGTATACATTCATAAACTGGGGCAAAGCTCAAATAAATATCACCTCAATCAATCCCTCCATGGTTTGAAGTCAAATTTCCGGCTCCCATGGGGATCCCAAATACACAAAAACAGGCGCCAACAGGCAAGAAAAGTGTGTTTTGCATAATATGACATATTTGAAGAGCAGTTTGTGAATGAGGCCTATTCTTCTTTGAAACATGAGACGACAGTTCCACATGCGTGTAGGTCAGGTATTCACTTGCCAATAAAGACTTTTGAATATTTTGGCCACCCCTTTTTGTAAAGGGACCAAAAACAAGCCCATATATGGTCAATATGTTAAGGTTTGGGTTTGGCAAAAGGTGTTTAAGGTCATTTGAAAGGAAATACATTTCTTCCGGTCCTCTTTGTGTGTGTGTGTGTGTGTGTGTGTGTGTGTGTGTGTGTGTGTGTGTGTGTGTGTGTGTGTGTGTGTGTGTGTGTGTGTGTGTGTGTGCGCGCGTGTGTGTGTGTGTTTTTACATGTGTGTGTAAGTGTTATGGCGAGGTCACGAAGCAGAAAAAGCCCTGCAGGGACAGTCAAGTTGACAATGACCTGTGACAGTAACACTGATTATGTTGACTATTTTAGTTTAATTATATAGCCCACCCCCCTTAAACACACAGACACAGACATGGGCACACATGAAATATTATTGTCTGTGTGTGGTTCACATATTGTGTTAAAAATGTTGGCTTATCTCCTGCATGCGCATAGTTTTCCAACAAGTTGCTACAATGTCTCTCACTGCCCCAGGACTCACAGACACACACTTTGTTGACACCAGGAGTGTAGTAGTAGAAAATACAACTACAGTGGAACTCCTTCATGTCCACGCCCTTTCATGCTGACTGACTGACGTTGGCATTACAGGTTGTCGACATAGCCAACACTTAAACGCTTGTGAAAATGATGATAAATTATTTTTGAACCTGTGCAGTTTGTTGACATGGTTTTCTTTCATGTGTGTGGAATATGTCTTAAAACAAGATTTTATTCTATAAATACAAATGTTTGTGGAGGAAAGTTTTGTTTGCACATTTCACCCCTGATTACAACATTTTTGTAAGCAACAACCTTTATAAATAAGGCCCTAGGTCAGGGGTCAGCAACCCGCGGCTCTAGAGCCACATGCGGCTCCTTGGAGATTTTTCAAAATGTATGGAAATGGGAAAAAAAATGGTGTGAAAAATATTTTTTTTGTGGTTATATGGTTTCTGTAGGAGGACAAACACACCACAAACTTTCCTAACTGTTAGAAAAGCCACTGTTTAGTAAGTTTGTGTTGATGCTTCACTGATGGTAGTATTTGGCGAGCGGCGTTTTGTTCTAATTTAAGCGGCCCTTGAACTCACCGTTGTGTGTACTGTGACTCAACAGTTTGTTTATATCTATAACTTTCTCCGCCGCTGTGTTTTATGCCACTCCTTTGTCTCATTTTGTCCACCAAACGTTTTACACTGTGCATGAATGCACAAAGGTGAGTTTTGTTGAGGTTATTGCATGACTGCAAGCTAATCGATGCTAACATGCTATTTACATATTGCATCATTATGCCTCATTTGTAGGTATACTTCAGCTCATTTAATTTCCTTTCTGTGTATTTAATTTATTTTTCCATGTTTCATCACACATTATCTGTATGTAATATTGGCTGCATTTCTGATAGTTGTTTGTGCGTACATTACTTAGCTTGCAAAGATTGTAATTTATCCATTAGAAGAAGACAGCCTGCCGTTTCCTTTAACTTGGACACACACATCTATACCTTGGGCCATTCTAAGACAGTTATTTCCAGGAGTTATCTCACCCTCGGAGAATCCACCATTTTACTAATGATTTCCAATGTTGTAAAAATGTCTAGAATAAATATTACATTTCAACATTTTTGTGAACAAAGATTTGCGTCAGCCTGCGACACATAGTTATTTTGATAGTAGGCTAATATAGCTAATATAGACACTTACGTCATACCACTTATATAAGGCTTTTAATTTCTTGCGGCTCCAGACCGATAACTTTTTTGTATTTGTGGTCCAATATAGCTCTTTCAACATTTTGGGTTGCCGACCTCTGCCCCAGGTGCTTATAATGTGTCATATTACCATTTTTGTTCTACATTTAAAACATTTAATAATGGTTCTTTGGTCAAAATGTTGCATAGATTGTGTTTTACAGACCATCTTCAAGCTGCTTTCTGACCTTCTCTTCAGGATGTGCCGTTTCTTATTTACGTGCCTCCACTTCGACTGCATCTTCTGTCTGTCAGCCATGTTGTAGTTTTTAGTGATTCCGAGATATAATTTAGAACTATACGCTACTTTGTATCAGAAATGGCAACAGCAGAGAATGCATGTGCATGTACGAGCCATTGTGCCTCTTGACAAGAGGATACCAAAAAAAAAATGAAGGAACTTTTTGACTTATCTGACTACAATGGCGGACTTGTGCAAAGCACTTTGGGTAAAACTTTACCATATATGAATATAGCGGCTGACATCAACAATGGGAAGAAAGTGGCAAACTCCAAACGGAACGTTCATGGGAAGCATGGAGGAAGGCAAGTTTGTTTTATAAATATCTGCGGCATGCCGCCGTGGTTTGATTTCAAACTTTTGGGATTGCAAATACACAAAAAACGGTACTAATAGGTAGGAAAAGTGGCTTTTGCATAATAGGTCCCTTT
Source organism: Entelurus aequoreus (assembly GCF_033978785.1). Lineage (NCBI taxonomy): Eukaryota > Metazoa > Chordata > Actinopteri > Syngnathiformes > Syngnathidae > Entelurus > Entelurus aequoreus. Next base: position 63,287,286 of record NC_084732.1, read on the forward strand.
TAAAGGGAACTGGTCTTTTTGGGAGATTTTGCCTATCGTTGACAATCCTTATGAGAGACAAAAAGATAAAAGTTTTGTTTTTGTTGCATTCTAATTTGTAATAATCAGCTTGTCCTAGGTGGCAAGCAATGCAACTAATGGGAGCTATCCATTCTGCCTTTAAATCACTTTAAAAATGCATTCCAAAACAGCCAACAGTACTTCATTTATGTTCCGTAACCTGTATAATAACCAAGTTGTAGCGACATCGTTATTGTAAGAGCGAACACTGAGGAACTCTTTTTCTAGCGTACTAACACATCTCCTTGCGACGGCATGTTACGGTGTTAGACGTAAGCTAGTTTCTTGCATGAGCAGCTAAATGGCTTTTGAGTTTATAATGCACAACACAATGCGATAGGACACCACTCTGTACAGACTGAAAAATATTTACAATCATATTACAGTATCTGTAAAGTATTAGCCCACATTTCATGTTTTAGTTTTATACAGCCAGTTCGACAGTGTATGTAGTTGTAATAACAAACATTACGTGTTGCATGTCTCATGATCAATATTATAGTGACTCACTCCATGGACAGTTGTCCTCTCGGTCAAGCTGGCCAGGGAAGTTTTTTCCAGTTAATTTTGGGATAAGCACGCCATTTATGTCGGCATATCCAAATTCCACATTTGCAGCGCAACTCTCTCGGCTTCCTTTTGCTCCAATGTTACACCCTCTGTCCATGCTCGCTTCTATAAGCAGTTGTTCATCCTCTGTATATTCAGGTTAAAAAAGATTAGGTTGTGAATCCTCATTTGTCCAAAAATATCGTCTGTGTTGTCCGTAACAAGTCTGCCATAATCAGAACACACTTGCGTTTGTTTCCGAAATTCGGAAACAAACGTGTTTGTTGTTGTAAGTCGGTAAAGGAAATAAATGCGCTGAGAAAATAAGTTCCGGTCATGCATAAAATGACCAAACCACGGTACATATTGTACATATTACATATTGTTATGAATATGTCTGTTACTACATTATATATTTATACTTGCAGAGTGTATACAACGTTGATGGCGGGTTTTGAAGTTGTTTTAGAGAGCTTTGAAGGCTACAGTGGTGACTCCAATTAGCCGCATCTTGCAAAAGACGTGTGTTCTCACAAAGATTGTGAACAATAGGGGCAAAATTCCAAAGAAAAGTGCTGTTCCCCTTCAAGAAGCGAAGTTACAGTGCCATCTACTGTACGGAGTTGTAACGACACGCTGCATTCACAGACAGTCACTTGGTAATGTGTTTATGAGCAAGGACGCAACAGGTCGCACCAAATATATTTGTGCAGGCTGCCACAAATAAAAGATGTATAGGAAACTGTAAATATCAAAGTTAAAGGCCTACTGAAACCCACTACTACCGACCACGCAGTCTGATAGTTTATATATCAATGATGAAATCTTAACATTGCAACACATGCCAATACGGCCGGGTTAGATTAGTAAAGTGCAATTTTAAATTTCCCGCGAAATATTCTGCTGAAAGCGTCTCGGTATGATGACATTTGCGCGTGACGTCACGGATTGTAGCGGACATATTGGGACACCATTGTGGCCAGCTATTAAGTCGTCTGTTTTCATCGCAAAATTCCACAGTATTCTGGACATCTGTGTTGGTGAATCTTTCGCAATTTGTTTAATGAACAACAAAGACAGCCAAGAAGAAAGCTGCAGGTGGGAAGCGCTGTATTAGCGGCCGGCTGGACTCTTACCAGGAGGACTTTGAGTTGGATAGCAGACGCGCTACCGTGAGTACGCAGCTTTGGCTTCCAAACATTTGATCGCTTGCCCGTACGTGTGTGCCGCTATGTGCATGTCACGTACGTAACTTTGGGGAAATATATGTTATGTATGAACTTTACGGAGGTGAACGGTACTTTGGGCTGTGGGATTGAGTGTGTTGTGCGGGTGTTTGATTTGTATTGGCGGGTTATATGGACGGGAGGGGGGAGGTGTTTGTTATGCAGATTAATTTGTGGCATATTAAATATAAGCCTGGTTGTGTTGTGGCTAATAGAGTATATATATGTCTTGTGTTTATTTACTGTTTTAGTAATTCCCAGCTGAATATCAGGTCCCACCCGCCTCTCACAGCATCTTCCCTATCTGAATCGCTTCCACTGCCCTCTAATCCTTCACTCTCACTTTCCTCATCCACAAATCTTTCATCCTCGCTCAAATTAATGGGGTAATTGTCGCTTTCTCGGTCCGAATCGCTCTCGCTGCTTGTGGCCATGATTGTAAACAATGTGCAGATGTGAGGAGCTCCACAACCTGTGACGTCACGCTACTTCCGGTACAGGCAAGGCTTTTTTATCAGCGACCAAAAGTTGCGAACTTTATCGTCGATGTTCTCTACTAAATCCTTTTAGCAAAAATATGGCAATATCGCGAAATGATCAAGTATGACACATAGAATGGACCTGCTATCCCCGTTTAAATAAGAACATTTCATTTCAGTAGGCCTTTAAATCCAAGACTAAACTTTGTACAAGGGATTCTGACCCTGAAAGAAACATTTTCACATCATTTGTTATCAAAAAGCATTTAAGCTAAAAAGGAGTATTACGAAAATGTTTATTCTAGTTTTATTATGAATCTTTAGTCTGGAGCATACAGTACAGGGGTCACCAACGCGGTGCCCGCGGGCACCAGGTCGCCCGCAAGGAACAGATGAGTCGCCCACGGGCCTGTTCTAAAAAAAAAAAAAAAAAAAAAAAATTAAAAAAAAAAAAAAAAAAATTTTTTTTTTTTTTTTTTTTTTTTTTTAAATTAAATCTACATAGAAAAAAACACAAGATACACTTTCAATCAGTGCATCAACCCAAACAACCTCCCCCATCACACTCATCCACACAAAAGGGGTTATTTCTTTCTGCTACCAATATTCTGGTTCCCACAACATAGACAACACATCTGCAAGGGACACAGTCCCTGAAGCACACATGATTGTATAGGCTGCTGGTCCACTAACATTTTCATTAATTACTATTTTTTATGTAATTATTTGTATATTGTTTTACTTTCTTTTTTATCCAAGAAAATATTTTTTATTTATTTATCTTATTTTATTTTATTTTTAAAAAAAAGGGCCTTATCTTCAACAGACCAGGTTGTCAATGAAATTAGATTTTTTTAAAGGGTTTTTTAAACCAGGCCCAGTCCAGATAATGTCCAAGTCGGACTCAGCAACACACACCTTCATTCATGTACACAGAAAAAAATTAGGGAACACAACAGATTGCATATAATTTATAAACAAAATACTTTGCATTCCATTCGAAAGGACGTTCCCTTTAGATTTCCGATCCTTAACATTTTACATTTATCATAATTAAGCTTTAGGCCAGATTGCTGTGAAAATATGTCCAAAAGATTAAGAAGGTTCCGCAAACAATGAGGAAAAATCTTATCTTTGTGAATCAGCCTTTTCTGACATGAACTTCATCAAGAACAAACACAGAACACGCCTCACTGATGCACATCTGCAAGACTCACTCAGAGTTGCAGTGTCAAGTTACACACCAGAGTACAACACACTAGTTAACAGCATGCAATGCCAGGCTTCCCACTAACTGACAAAGAAACAGATAACAGATTTGGTGTCCAGTTCAAAGTGTGACATGATTTAAAAATTTGAGAGTTTACTTTTGTATTTTACATGAGTTATTATTTGTACAAACATGGTGCAAAGTAATTCATGATTTGTTAAAAAATGTTAGTGGCTAGCTAGTTAAAATGGGATATTGTGATTTCACAAGACTGTCTTAGAAGTGATCATTTGAAAATGTTCAATTTGAAAAATGTGCACTTAGAGAAAATATAAAAATAAAGTGTTGCATATTGATATTTATCTGTTTCTATATATATTTATTGTGAGAAATCATTAAGATGATCAGTGTTTCCACAAAGATAAATATCATTAATTATTAATAATAACAGAGTTAAAGGTAAATTGAGCAAATTGGCTACTTCTGGCAATTTATTTAAGTGTGTATCTAACTGGTAGCCCTTCGCATTAATCAGTACCCAAGAAGTAGCCCTTGGTTTCAAAAAGGTTGGTGACCCCTGATACAGTACATACCATCATCCCAGGCATATTTCTTTTTTCTTTTTTAAATGAGGATTTTAGAACACTTTCAATGACGATAATTCGAGTTCGAAACAAAATCTTTTTCTGGCTTATACGCTTTCCTCGATTGTGTGAAATCAACTAATTGCAGCTTTTATACAACATGTAATGACTTTTATGTCTCTGTTATTATGTTGTCAATGGATCCAAGTGGAATGCGAAACAAATACATGTCAGTCTAGCCTCGCCGCAGGCCACCAGGCTCAGCATGCATGTCAGAGCACATTTCATCCCAGATGATCTGTGTGTGTGTGTGTGTGTGTGTGTGTGTGTGTGTGTGTGTGTGTGTGTGTGTGTGTGTGTGTGTGTGTGTGTGTGTGTGTGTGTGTGTGTGTGTGTGTGTGTGTGTGTGTGTGTGTGTGTGTGTACATCTATGTACATGCCAGTTATTGTTTGGGAAAAAAGGCCTCTGAAAAGACCTCTGAGTCACATGGACTGACCAGGAGCTACCAGGTGAGCTAATCCATGAAAATGCCAGTTTTGCATGTGAATATGCTGTACATTAGATATCCAGCACGAATGAGCTGATCGTGTATCCACATGCTGGCTGAGCTGGTTGCTGGTGCAACATAGTGTGACGTCCACCCAGATGTTGTAAGGGTGACGAGGAGGTAGTCCAGCATCAATCTCTTCATAGCAAAAACAAACAAGGCTCCAGTAAACACGTCAAAATAACACACGTCAGGACTCAGCCTGTCACATTCACGCCCTCACAGACAGTCGAAAATTATTTCTAACACACACATACGTGCCAGGTTGCCAGCTATGTCGACAATAAGTTGTCAGAGTCTGTTGTCAAAGTGTTTGCTCATAGTACTCACAAAATTAACAAAAGAACAATGAAGTGTAAGCGAGACAGGGGGCGGCTCGATCCAATTTATCGATAATATTGATTTGATATTGATTTCCTCTATGTTTATTGTCACAAATAATTGTATTTTTGTTGGGTTTATATCGTTGTTGATGTGGTTGTATTGTTTACAGACTCTGGGAATAAGTTATTGGGTAGAGGAGGGTTTTAGGCGCAAAAAGTCAAATTATGTGAAAAACAGCCTATATATTTTTTTTTTGTTTTTGTTTACTTATTGTGAACCATTGACTCTTTTTACTCAAACAACTGTAGCAATGTGAATAACTATTATTTTGTTGGTATTGACACATTGTCTTATATTGCTGTATATATATACTATATATATATATATATATATATATATATATATATATATATATATATATATATATATATATATATATATATATATATATATATATATAATATATATATATATATATATATATATATATATATATATATATATATATATATACACTACCGTTCAAAAGTTTGGGGGCACATTGAAATGTCCTTATTTTTGAAGGAAAAGCACTGTACTTTTCAATGAAGATAACTTTAAACTAGTCTTAACTTTAAAGAAATACACTCTATACATTGCTAATGTGGTAAATGACTATTCTAGCTGCAAATGTCTGGTTTTTGGTGCAATATCTACATAGGTGTATGGAGGCCAATTTCCAGCAACTATCACTCCAGTGTTCTAATGGTACAATGTGTTTGCTCATTGGCTCAGAAGGCTAATTGATGATTAGAAAACCCTTGTGCAATCATGTTCACACATCTGAAAACAGCTTAGCTCGTTACAGAAGCTACAAAACTGACCTTCCTTTGAGCAGATTGAGTTTCTGGAGCATCACATTTGTGGGGTCAATTAAACGCTCAAAATGGCCAGAAAAAGAGAAATTTCATCTGAAACTCGACAGTCTATTCTTGTTCTTAGAAATGAAGGCTATTCCACAAAATTGTTTGGGTGGCCCCAAACTTTTGAACGGTAGTATATATATATATATATATATATATATATATATATATATATATATATATATATATATATATATATATATATATATATATATATAGTGTTCACAAATAAGTTTGTGGTTAAAATATTTTTCTGCATTTTAGTCCGATTATAATCATGATCAACGAAATAAAGGAGAAATCACAAAATCATTCAGTAATATTGAAAAATGCCAACTTACATTTCTTGCCCGTTGGCACCTGTTTTTGTATATTTGGGATCTCCATAAATCCTGATGAAGTGAAATCCAACCATGGAGGCATGGCGGAGATATTTATAAAACAATGCCTTCCTTCATGATTCCTCCAAACGAGCCATTTGGAATTTGAGAGTTAAGTGACGTATTTTGTCTTAATTACGTCATATACATCTCCATATATGGTCGAGGTTTACCCAAAGAGCTTTAACCAGTTGTAGTCCAAAGTAGTAGAACTTGTAGTCAGTAAGTTCCTTCTTTTTCTCTATCCTCTTGTTGTGGGGCAGACTGACTCGTACATGCACATGCATGAGAATATATAAAGTAGCGTACAGTTGACTCGATATGAAGTGTTAAAAACTACAACATGGCTGATAGGGTGGAGACGCAGTGAAAGGGGGCTTGACTTTGAGCGGTGCTTCAGCATGTAAATAAGACTGCCCACAAAACGTTGCATTCTGAAGAGACAGTCAGAAAGTGGCTTGAAACAAAATCGCAACATTTCCACCAAAGCATGTTACGTAGACCACAAGGAAATGTTGAATGAAAAATCATAATATGACCCCTTTTAAAGCATTGTTATCATGCCGGCAATACTGGCTCCATGTTTACTTGGTATCGGATCGATACCAAAATGTGCAGTGTCTTCCACCCCTAAGTGACCAAAACGGTTTCTTAGGGGCAGAAGGCTCGCTGACTCCCAAACTACACAATGAGCCAGGGGCCCTCAGGAGAAATCCTGTGTAGGGCCCCCAGATGTCCAGAACTGCTACTGCTCCTAATACGGGTTTTGTCCTGGTACCTCCCAAAATCATACAAAGGTTAATTGGAGAATCTAAATTGTACTTTTTTAAAAGTTGTGTATGTTAGTGTGGGAGCTGGGTGCATCAGCTGGGATAGGCTCCAGCTCACCCGTCACCCTATGAGGATAAGTGATACAGAAAATGACTTCAATCCTTTCTTTTATGCCCTGCCTCTGTGTCCGCTTTAATATCTTTGTTAGTTGTTAACTTTTCTTAACACATGCATGAAAGATAATGACATTTACATTATTTAATGCGAAACATTGTTTTAGAATTGAACAAATCTATTGACAGAAAAAAAGAAATTCGATAGCAACAATGAAAAATAAAGAGATGTTGGAGTGACTCTTACAGCTGAGCTTACCTTTCTCAGGAGGGCGACTGGACAGTGCAGAAAAAGTCAGGTACATAACATAACAGCTGATAATGGAGGCCTGGAGTAGCCCTGATCGAGGCTGCTCTGCAAAACACAAACAGAGAGTTGGCTCAGGATTCTCACATTAGAAATCACAATCATTGAGTACATGAACTGATCCCACATGAAAGCACAGTGAACCACTACGCTATTAGTGACAATCAGTAAAAAATTCTTAATTACGATTTAAATATTTACTTTACAAAAGTGATCATTATGTATGGTTGTTAGTGCGATTTTCTTTGGGATTTGTATTCATTTAGATTTTTTTTTAATGCATTTTTTGCATGCATTGTCTTGTGACTTGTTCATGGGCACCTTGAAAGAGTTGATCAGCACCAGGGTTGTCCAATTGTGGACCGCATATAGTTGTCGCGGTTTACCTGACACATGGCACGTGACGAATTGGGGGGTTGCACTATCCACTTTAGTGGACAGATGGCATTAGTGAGTGTTGACTCACTAATTAGTGTTGTGGTAAAATGTGTTTGGTGCCAATTCCAACTTTGACCAGAGCGTCAGTTGCTATGTAGAGTGGCGCTTTCCATCATTTTCAGCCGACTGCATTGTAAAATGATTAATTCCCCCGCCCCCATATGAATTTCTTCCCTACTGGCAGGGCCATTTTAATACATTTTGTACATTCACAATGCTAAAACCAATACAATGTATGTCAATGTGTGCTAAGCTGTCTGAACAAAAAAATGACATCTTCAAATGATGTCATAGATGACAAAGCCAATTAGCATGATATCTAATAATATACTGTATCTCAGTAATAATTAATTAATCATATTATTACAATAATAGAATTGCTGAGTTGCATATGACGTCACATTCGGCTCACGTCCGGATCATTAAATATGCGTGGTGGTCAAGCCAGCATCTGTTATCAATGGGTACTAGGCGCCATTTAGCCTTTTTGGAAGAAAAATGCCCTATGATGGCGTTGTTTTCGGCTGTACGAACTGTTTGAATCGCGAAAAGGATAACAATTTCTTCAGAGTTCCTCGAGATGTAATCAAGATGGGCGCAAGAGTGCAAGATTATAAGAAACGACAATGAAGTTGCACGCACTCCAGTCCAAAAGTGCAGAGTCGAAGAATGCATGTGTTTGCAGTGATCGCTTCATTAAAGGTTTGTTTGATATACTTTTAACTTTTAGTGTTTCCCATTGAAGTATTTTCTTGATATTATATGTATTTCTTAAAACGCCTTTTTGGTACAAGTGTTTTGTAAAGCACCAACTCTGCGAGCAATAAATATAATAAATCAAATGTGAGCAAAACCTTAAAGAGTTAATTAAGCTTTTACTAAAGGCAACAATCATAAATTAAACTTTCAGCACATACACGATGTTGACATCTATTGTTATATTTTGATGAAGATGGGAAAATGCATGCATACTCATACGCATACAACAGCGCATGCAACAAACATGGCTGTAGATGCGACGTTAAATCAAGAAATGCAATCGTACCAGAGCATAAACAATGCAGAGTCTTGATACCAACTTTTTGACCCAGCCACACACAAAGACGTTGTAGACCTCCATGCTTTTCCAAGTTGGAGGTCTACAAGTTTTTATCTGTTTTGTTGTGTAAAATGGCGTCCGGAGCACATGACAGTTTGACATGTCTGGGAACGCGACCGAGTGATATCTGAGATATCACTCGACAAATATTAATTAAGTATAGGAGTTCATTCCAATTTGCATGGTTACATTTTTTTTGCTCGTATCTGCTTTTTGCAGGAAGATCTAGCCCAACAGTCACAAGACATTGATACAACGTTGATTACATGTATATGTTTTTTAAAACTGACTTCTAAACAACGTTGCAAAATAGTTGTATTTGTAAATTTAGACAACGTTGGATCCACGGTATTGGTTGGGAAATTACCAAATTTCAATGGTCAAATTAACGTTAACACCCAACATTGATTAAACATTGTCAAAAACCCTGTTGTTCCAACACTAGGTTTGAGTTGCTCATCGTATAGACCAAATTCAACAAGTTCGCAACGTCGTTTTAATGTCTTGTGCCTTGCGTACTCCAATAGTTTGTGCGCTGCTTGCTGCATAACAGTCATCTTGGCTTGGTTGACCACCACTGGTCGCGTGTCTAAATACAAGCAATACAATGCAACAGGCTGAGTGTATAAAAAAACAATACATTTTCTCCGTTGGAAATAGATTTGACACTAGTTGTTTGCCCTCGCTCATAAACACATTATAATGGAACTGTTCGTGAATGTAGCTCGTCGTTACGACTTCGTACAGTAGGTGGTAGAGTGCAGCATAACTCTGCTTATTTACACACCTCATATGCACCTGCCAGAGAATAAAAAGACATGGCAGGAAGAGTCAGTGTTGCCAAGTTAAAGATGTTGTTGTTTAGCAGTGTAACGATATTCTTAAATCCTATATTATTGCGGCTTCAAAATCGTGTCAATAATGCCGTGCCAGGTGACGGTATTAAACAAAAACTTGGTGGGTGTAGTTTTTTTCTGGCACTTTTGCTGATAATAAACTATTATCTCCCAGAATCCTCTATGTTGTAAAGGGGAGAGAAAGATGAAGCAGGAAGAGAAGTGTGTACCACTTAGTAGTAGATTTTTCCAAATCCGTCCTTAACTGTTTGAGTTATGTTGCTAACAAACAGACAAACACACCCTGGTGAAAACACAACCTCTGTCGCGAGCGTTTCAGGCCGAAACAGACTCGGTCGAGTCCCACTGTGCCAAGGGAAAGTACCTGCTGCACACCAAAGCTACTTGATACGCTACCATCACCAAGCTAAACATTAATTTGTGAGGTATTTACGTTATTAAAAGTAAAAATGTGTGTTAACTTTTCTGAGAAATTGCATTTTCCAAACTGATATAAAAAAATGTCCACTGTAGAGGACACTGCTTCTCAGAAAGTAAAAGTTGAGAGACATAGTGGACAATTGTTTGCACTTAAAAATACTTAATTTCAGTAATAAATATGGTTTGAATATTTTAGCATTATGTTTGTGTTCAATTACAGTAAGTGAGTCTATCCTTAACATTCTTGCCACTTCATTTTACACACTATGGCATTTTTAAGTCTTTTTTTTCTTTTTGGACATATACCACAATAATATATGAGATTTTGATACCATTAAATTCCTATTGTTATATTTAGCGACTTAAAAAAAAGTGGTACCAAAAACATGAAGCTACTCTTTCTGGTGTTTTTGAGACATTCTCCTCTCAAATAGCAAGTGAGAGAAAAAAACTATTACATTTTGCATTTCTAAACATGTTTGTTTTGCTTTTTAGGTTTTTTGTGCCTCCCAAAGAGTCCATAAAAATATGTGTACATGCATCATGGTCAATAATGCAAATGAGATGATGTTGTCCCTCCGGAAACCCACTGTGAAAAAATCCAAATACCGTATTTTCCGTACCATAGGGCACACCGGAGTATAAGGCGCACTGCCAGTGAATGGTCTATTTTTTATCGTTTTTCATATATAAGGCACACCGGATTATAGGGCGCATTAAAGGAGTCATATTATCATTATTTTTTTCTAAATTGAAAACACTTCCTTGTGGTCTACATAACATGTAATGGTGGTTCTTCGGTCAAAATGTTGCATAGATTATGTTTTACAGATCATCTTCAAGCCGCTTTCTGACAGTCGCTTCTGGATGCGCCGTTTTGTGGGCGGTCTTATTTACGTGGCTCACCTTTGGCAGCGTCTTCTCCGCCTCATCTTTGTTGTAGCGGTGTAGCGTGCAAGGACGGGAGTGGAAGAAGTGTGAAAAGATGGAGCTAACTGTTTTAATGACATTCAGACTTTACTTTAATCAATAACGAAGCATCTCCTCATCCGGAAACAACCACACCGGAAATGTGTCTCGTGAAAAACCATCCGACCGGAACTCTCTAATAATTAAAGTTCCTTGGGTGAATAATGTAAACTCACTACACCAGTATGTTTTAGCGCTTTCATGGCGAGTTTACTGACAGATATAAGTAAGAACTTTACACTACTTTATATTAGAAATGGCAACAGTGGAGGATGAATGTCCCATAACAGGAAGATAAGAGAAAAAGTAGAAGCTTATCGACTACGGACTACGAAGGCGGACATGCACAATTTTTCAGGACTTATGCAGATCCCAAATACAGAACAGCAGGTACCAGAAAGTAAAGAAAGTTGCTTTTGCATAATATTGCGAAACAAAACGCCAGATAATATGTCATACCTTATACACAAACCATAATAATACTCGTATATTGAAACACATCAAGCGGTGTGGCTTCATAGCTAACCAAAGTCGCACTAAAACATTTTGATAGATTTTTGAGCACCGTGTATAATATTCTATATTTTCAAAAGAACATATAAAATGTTGGTGTTGTTTACTTGAGTCATATTGCCATCATAGTGCAACCTACACTTATCTCTTATGTTTGACTGCCATCTACTGGTCACACTTATCATTACACCATGTACCAAACAAAATTGCTTCGAGGTCGGTAAACAAAACCAGAATTATTCTGTACATTAGGCACACCGGGTTATAAGGCGCACTGTCGAGTTTTGAGGGAAAAAAAGGAGTTTAAGTGCGCCTTATAGTCCGGAAAATACGGTAGATTGTAGTAAACATTTCCATTAAAAACAAGCTGGAGGCCAAACCCCTGATCAAAGTCTGTTTCAAAGTGTAAAAATTGCTGAAGTTTTTTGGCAGCCGGATGTTTTCAATCCTAAAAGGCCAACATGTTCAGGCACAGCAGGCCTGCTGTGTTTTTAGAGGGAGAAAGACATAATATTAGCCTACATTTAATTGTCATTATCTGCAGCAGCAGTAGTTTCAGCAGGGGGTATGATTGCATAGCCGCAGATGGGCAAAATGTTATTTCAGAATGTCGGAGTGTTTCCCTAACTCACTTTGCTTCACACACGGCGTGACAGCAATGAAGGACATGAGGCTGCAGAGTCCCAGGTTGATCCACAGCAGGGCCTTGTTGAACTGGCAGGCAATGGGGTGCGTGTAGTACTTGTACATGAAGGTGAAGGCCATGGTGGCGATGGTGTAGAAGAAAAGGGTGGCGCACGTCACTGCCAAGTACCAACGTTTATTTTCTGCTGCTCCGGTAAGCCTGAAAGACGCACAGACTGTTTACTTACATCATAAATGAAAAAAAAAACTAATTTTTTTTGTACATAAGAAACAAGTCACATTTGTGTGTAAAAAAACATGATGGGGAATGCTACAAATAGAACACATTTGTGACAACTAATGCATGACAAAGATCTGGGATACTTATTAGCATTTATGCCAGGCCAGGGGTATACAAAGTGTGGCCCGGGGGCCATTTGCTGTCAGCAACAAATGTTTTAACAGCCTGCAGCACATTACAAAAAAATACAAAAAAAGGTGGAATAAAAGAGCAAACATGTGAAATGTAACGAGAAAAAGTTGCAATGTTGACTCTGATACACAAAGCTGCCATGCAGGCTGTTTTTTTTCTTTGAAACGGTCATTGCTCAAAATATAATAATGAATCAAAATTAATGTTTTTTTTTTAATGAATTAATGACCTATTCAAAGTTCCAAATAATTCACATCAAATATTCCACTTTGAAATATTTTTGGGGAAAAATATTGCATATTTCGTGTTTGCCATAAAAACAATTTTCTGTGACAAAAAAAGTTATTAAACAAACAAACAAACATGGATAAAAACGATAAGAACTTACAATCGATGGATAGCTCGAAAGTTGATCAGGACACTTTAGCGTTGAAAATAAAATAAATAAAAAATTATACATTTAACACTTTTGGATCCCCAAAAAATGTTGTGGGGTTTTTTTTTTAACTGTCATTGCTCAAAAATAATAATGAATCAAAATGACTATTGTCTTGAATTATTGACCTATTCAAGGCTCAAATTAATTCACATCAAATATTCCACTTAATTATATTTTGGGTTTTTGCCATAAAAAAGCTAGGGTTTTTGTTTTTTTAATAAAAAGGACTTAAAACATAAAAAATATATATAAAAATGTATATCGGCAGATTGATCTGAAGTTGATCTATTCTACATCAACAATATGATCATCTACATCAACAATATGATCATAGAGATTTAAACATTATATATATATATATATATATATATATATATATATATATATATATATATATATATATATATATATATATATATATATACACATATATATATATATATATATATATATATATATATATATATATATATATATATATATATATATATATATATATATATATATATATATATATATATATATATATATATATATATATATATATATATATATATATATATATTTATATAATAATTAGTATTTTAGTGCATGTGTGTGTGTCTATCGGGCGGCGACTTTAGGTTTAGGGTGTGAATGGACAACAACAAACAAAAAACAAAAAAAGGAAAACTTGAAAAGTAAACATAAAAATTACTACAAATTAAAAGAGTGAAAATAAGTATTTTCAGACCTGTTGAATTTGGCATATGTGATCTTGTGATGTGACTTGTAACATACATGTTTACAACAAATACACCATGACTATGCCCTGTCAAAACATTCTTAGTTGCTGGAAGCACTTTGTTTCTTTATCTACAGTGTGGTGCGCCTCTCACACTCACCAGTTTTTGTTCCAGGTGTGTGCAAAAGCCGTGATAAGGATAAGTTGGATGAGGATGAAGGCAAATCCTCCCACCACGCCAACATAATGCCAAGCTGAAAAGACATCAAAACAAAAACATATCTGGGTTCTACGTGTTTTTGAGGGAAGTGATGAAGGTTGTTCAGAAGAGGGGTTTTCTTTTTTTTAAAGTACAGTTACTTTTTGACTTCAGTATAGTAAATCCCTCCACTTATCTCTGCTGCCCCCTAGCAGGATTGCAAGAGTAACACACTAAAGGGTCTCACCATGCAGGAAGGATTCAGTTGGGATGAAGAAGGCAGCAGCACACATCCCCAGCAGTGTGATCAATTTCAGGAACCAGAAACTGAGTGATAAGACAAAGAAAAAAGTGTGAGTTACACAGCAAACATTTGAATTCTTAATGGTTTAACCTCAGTTTTAGCGTCAATGGCGCCTTGTGCGAGACACTTTTTCGACTTTGTCCGTTCGTGCCTTATGCTTTTTAGGGCAGGGATGTCAAACATGGATTGAACCGGTCCGGATGAGTTTGCTAAGTGTAAAATTGAGCTGTATTATTAAGTTAAAGAAATTGCTGTCCTAAATGTGTCCACTGGATGTCGCATTAACAATTCTGTTAGGCAAGCAAATAGTTTATACCGAACAAGAGGTACACGGTAAAGCAGGGCTGCGACTCCCCCACCCCCAGCCCCCCGACCCGACGTAAAACAAATAATAATAATAATAATAATAATAATAATATATTTTATTTGTAAAAAGCACTTTATGTTGAGCAAACAACCTCAAAGTGCCACAGTGTTTAAAAAAAAGAAAATAAAATAGTAAAAATAATAATAATAATAAAAGATAATAAATGATAAATGATGAATGGGTTATACTTGTATAGCGCTTTTCTACCTTCAAGGTACTCAAGGCGCTTTGGCAGTATTTCCACATTCACCCATTCACACACGCATTCACACACTGATGGCAGGAGCTGCCATGCAAGGCGCTAACCAGCAGCCATCAGGAGTAAAATAAATAAAATATAAAACTAGAAACAGCCCAATAGCTAGAACCAGCATGCATATCTATAAAAATCTATAAAAAGGCTTTTTTTAAAAGATGGGTTTTTAAGCCATTTTTAAAAGCATCCACAGTCTGAGGTGCCCTCAGGTGGTCAGGGAGAGCGTTCCACAGACTGGGAGAAGCGGAGCAGAAAGCCCGATCTCCCATAGTTCGTAGCTTTGTCCTTGTAGGTTGGAGGAGGTTAGCAAAAAAAATTAAAGTCTTTTGTGCAAATCTACAGAAAGTGAAGAGTGGAAATGACAAATGAGATATTTGATACAAAGAACAGTTTTTATCGATGCTTTATCTTGTTTTTTGTTCATTCCTAGATGGGCTGTGACTCAGTTTAATTGCTTTGTAGATACATTGAGATTAAGTCTAAATGTATTGTGTTCGTCATGGCGTTTTTAAAACTGCACCTATTTTTTTCCTCAGAATGTTCAACTAACTTGTCACGAGGATTATTTGTGATTTCTACATTTTCAGAATGTGCTTGTTCTATTTTGGGCCGAAGCAAAACAAAGAAAACAATCTGAAGTTGCCGTAGTTGTATTTTTAAGTTATCATGCCATGATTTTACTCAACCGGCCCTCGTGGGAATAGATTTTGCTCCATGCGGCCCCTGAGCTAAAATTACTTTGACACCCCTTTCTTAGGGGACTGTCACTGTGAAATAACTAATACAATTACAATAGTTGCTCAGCTGCTGTATTCATTGTAGTTGAATGAATGATTTGCAAAGAATTTTATGCTGTTTTTGTATTTTTTTTAATCAAAAGGTTAAAAATAAAGCACTTCAGCTGTATAAGGAACATAGGGATGTAACGATATGAACATTTCATATCACGGTTATTGTGACCAAAACTATCACGGTTATCAGGGACGTGCACATGATTATAGAGGGGAAGGGGCTCAAAGTCACAAAAGGGCAGGAATTTATTTTTTGGTCCTTTA
Organism: Entelurus aequoreus; assembly: GCF_033978785.1. Classification (NCBI taxonomy): domain Eukaryota; kingdom Metazoa; phylum Chordata; class Actinopteri; order Syngnathiformes; family Syngnathidae; genus Entelurus; species Entelurus aequoreus. The sequence goes on from NC_084732.1 coordinate 63,303,436, forward strand.
CACAATATGGAAATTAATGTAAAATTAAATTTGCTAATAGGAAGCTAACTACTTAGCTGTGTGTCCTTTGTAGGTAAAAGTGATTGCCATTTCTTTTGTGTCAACAAATTATGGTCATAATGAGTTAATTCACATTATCATAGGCTTGGAAGACATGAAAAGCAACAAAACACTGGTTTATTATTAGGCTATTTATTGTTAAAGATAAGCACTTTAATATTGAACATTGAACAGTGCAACATGAACTTTGAAAAAAAATACAAAAATAAATACCCAAATGGAAAAAACTTCAATGTGAAAATCTGTCCTTCTTCCCTTAACTTGATGAAAACATCATCAAGTTGTAACTTATGGTCTTTCTCACTTAATGCTCAGACTAAACAACTGAAACGCAATACAGGGCCAAAAATATGGACCAGGGGCCAGTAGAGGGCTGTATCCTTTCTTTTTTTGGCATTGTGCTGCAGGCATAATCAACATGAATCAAGTTTAAATACAGATGGCAATATTCCTAACAGATAACCTACATCTTATATCCCCAGAATGCTGTAATTATTATTATTATTATTATTAATAATAATAATTATTATTATTATTATTATTATCATTATTATTATTCTTATTATTGTTATTATTATCATTATTATTATTATTATTTTGTTAACCCACACAGTAATAGCAAAGTCACAATAAACTTTATATCTAAAACTCTACTGTGAGAAAAATGTGATCTACCGTAAACACAGTGCATTTTATTTTGAAAATTAACCCTGTGTTTTATTTTGTATTTTGTGCACTACTTCATGTCCCGCACGATCCGCTCTGCTCTGTGCGGACTTGATGTGCCGTGCTCAATTGATGCGCCGTGCTCCGACGTCCGGCAAAAACAGAAGCTGACACATTGAATAATATAATAATACAGCGTTTTTCTGAAATATTACCCATATTAGATGCTGAATAAGTGGACGGCGACTGGACCATAACTCACAGGTTCAAGTTGCTCCACTGTCACGTCTCAGGGGCGCAGTTGGCTCTCTCTCCTCACTCGCCCTCTCTCCCTCTCTCTGGCGGAAGCGGCATTATCAAACAACCCGGTATTACAAGAAAACGTGGAGTTTTTGTACCGCTGTTTTTTTTTTGTTTTTGTTTTTTTACATCCCTGACAGGAATTTATTAATGTTGCTTAAAGAAAACAAAACAAAAAACACACACACACACAGGCAGAGGGCACTTTTTAAGACGAGGCAAAAAAGGGCAGGGGCTCAAGCACCCATAGGGCCCTATGTGTGCACGTGCCTGACGGTTATCATTATTATTGTGGTACTGTACATACACGTCGGCCTTTTTTATAATATATGAATATTTATTTTACTATAAGGCACACTGCCGATGAGCGGGTCTATTCAGATCTATTTTCATACAAAAGACACACCAGATTATAAGGCACATTAAATTTAGACTTAGACTTAGACAAACGTTATTGATCCACAAGGGAAATTGTTCCACACAGTAGCTCAGTTACAAAAAAGGGGTCATATTATGATTTTTTTTCTACATTTAAAACACTTCTTTGTGGTCTGCATAACATGTAATGGTGGCTCTTAGGTCAAAAAGTTGCATAGATTATGTTTTACAGACCATATTTAAGTCGTTTTCTTCAGGAATGGCCGTTTTGTGGGTGGGTTTTATTCACGTGGCTCCACTTTGACAGCGTCTTCTCCACTTCATTACTGGTAGTTTTTAGCGCTTCCATAGCGAGTCTACTGACAGCTATAAGTCCTAACTGTACGCTACTTTGTATTAGAAGTGGCAACAGTGGAGGATGAACGCCCCACAACAGGAGGCATGGGCTACAAAGGCAAGTGCGCACATATTTTCAGGATGTATGCAGATCCCAAATAACATTAGCAGGTCCCAGAAAAGAAAAGAATGTGGTTTTGCGTAATAGTGCGAAACAAAACACCGGATAATATGACTCTAACAGGAGACATTTTGGATTCCATCAAGCGGTGCAGCTTTGTAGCTTACCAAAGTCGTACTAAAACATTTTGACTGATTTTGGAGCGCCGTGTCTATATGTTTTAAATTCCCAATGAACCATCAAAGTTTTGGGCTTGCTTGCTAGCGTCATCTTACAGTCCACACGTATCAGGTTGTTATGTAGTTTGATCGTTTTCCTCGACTGATGTACTAACATCATGTGTTTTTTTTTGTTTTTTTTACATAAGTAGCATCATCTACAAAGATACAAAGAATTGCTATTGTGACATCTAGTGACACATTTAGAACAGCAGTTTCTTTCATTAAAAAATTTCGGATCATTCTTATACTTAGCAAACTCATTACGCGGGCTGGAAAAAACCTGTTCGGGCTGTACGTTTGACACCCCTGATCTATGTCCTAATTTGTTCAGCAGTCCTTGAACGCACCATAAAAACACCTTGGTCTCTTTTCCTACAGAACAATCACTCTGAGAAACACAGAGAGCACATGTAGCGTGTAAATTCAACATGCACAATTGAATACCTTAGGTGCTCCGACATCAATGTGCTTGTTTATGTTTAGATTGGGGTATGACGTTCCTTAATGGGTAAATATGTTAATGTCTCTTGTTGTCATGTTAGCATTAAAGATAACAAAGCTGGCGCCAGTTCGTCCGTGAGTTTATCCAAGTGCAGTTATCAGTCTTGGAGTTTCGATTTTTTTAATCTAAACCGGTAATAACAACCGTCGAGAGTTTTATCGCGGTTATCATTTTTACCGTTCATGTTACATCCCTAAAGGAACATAAAGACAATTACACCTAAATGAACACGAAAAGGCAGGGGTATACAAAGGGCAACATAAAATACCCTACAAAAAACAATAAAAAGAATTGAGAGAAGGCAGAATATATATTTTTTAATTAATTAATCTTTTTATTACTTATAATATATACTGGAAAGTAAAAAAAAAACCACACCATTTTGTTTGGAGACACAGTTAAACTTAGTGTTTTATGTTACATGTAATTTATTTACAAACCCTGTTTCCATATGAGTTGGGAAATTGTGTTAGATGTAAATATAAACGGAATACAATGATTTGCAAATCATTTTCAACCCATATTCAGTTGAATATGCTACAAAGACAACATATTTGATGTTCAAACTGATAAACATTTTTTTTTTTTGCAAATAGTCATTAACTTTAGAATTTGATGCCAGCAACACGTGACAAAGAAGTTGGGAAAGGTGGCAATAAATACTGATAAAGTTGAGGAATGCTCATCAAACACTTATTTGGAACATCCCACAGGTGAACAGGCAAATTGGGAACAGGTGGGTGCCATGATTGGGTATAAAAGTATATTCCATGAAATGCTCAGTCATTCACAAACAAGAATGTGTGGCGCATTATGAAGCCTAAAATACCACAACGGAGACCCCCGGACTGTTGAACAACTTAAGCTGTACATCAAGCAAGAATGGGAAAGAATTCCACCTGAGAAGCTTAAAAAAATGTGTCTCCTCAGTTCCCAAACGTAGGGATGATACTCGAAACCGGTTTTCCCGGTTGTTTGATAAGAAATGAACCGAGTCCTCGGACTCAAATCCCTTTTTGAGAACCGGTACCCGTTATCAAGACCACTATAGTAAAGAAAAAGAGTTGGTTCTTTATTCGAATCCCTCGGAACGATTCCCGTCCCGAACAGAAATGCTCCGTGTGACATCACAAGAAATGACGTCACGTAGCTCAGTCATTAGGCGCAGATAGGGAAAGCAGGAAAAAAATGGCGGGAAAAAGCGCTCCAAGGTGTAATAAAGTTCAAAGCAAAAAGGTATAATCCAATGAATAACTTTACTGAGAAATTTGAGCAGGGTAAAAACACATGAACACTTTTACGACCAACTTGAAACATAGCAACCAGGCTAGCAACGCACCTCCTTTACGGCAGCTGTCGCAACGTTCTTAAAGCAGCCGCAGCACATACATATATATACAACACATCTCCCTTTTTTAACTTTTGTTTTTCTTTCCTTGTAAACAAAACAAAATCACACTGTATATGTGTTGTCTGTCTAATTATAAATAATGCAGACGAGGCGTGTTGGCTGAGTTCTTGACGTTTACTTTCACAGCGTGCTCATAACCTCATTCTTAGCTGCCGGGTGACGATATGCAACACTTTTCGGGGCTACCGTGCATGCTCGTCACTCCCGTTGCATGCTGGGTAGTGTAGTTGTTATATTCCCTTGCTCATAACATCTTTCCCCCTATAAAGAAATAATGTTAACTCAATAAAGTGTATTTCTTTTTTTAGCTTTAACTTTTCATTTTTTAGCATTGTAACCACATTTGCAAAGAACCTTTCTCTTCATAGAATTTTCTTTCAATAAAGAAAATAAAGTGCAAAAATGTCAAAGCATCATAACAAACAGTTATGTCAAATAGCAGCAGAATTGCACTTTTTGGAGAGCTGTATTATTTTCAGATTTGTGCCCAAGGGACTGATTTTATTTAAAACTATATTATTATTTATACACCTATATTGATCACAGAGACAGGTTGTTTTTGTGTTACTGTATATATTTGTTTTTCTGAAAAATCCAACTTAATATACTTTGGGTAACAACAGTCAATATTTATTTATTTTATTTTATGTTTTTAGGGGGGTAACAGTCAATATTTATTCATTTATTAGATTAAATTGTTTTCTTATATAATAAGTGTGTTTTTTTCCATATACAACAACCTATCTGGACTCGATAAGAGAATCGATAAGGAATCGGTTCGATAAGAGGATTCGATAATAGGCTCGAACTCGATAATTTCTTATCAAACATCATCCCTACCCAAACGTTTACTAAGTGTTGTTAAAAGGAAAGGCCATGTAACACAGTGGTGAACATGCCCTTTCCCAACTACTTTGGCACGTGTTGCAGCCATGAAATTCTAAGTTAATTATTATTTGCAAAAAAAAAATAAAGTTTATGAGTTTCAACATCAAATATCTTGTCTTTGTAGTGCATTCAATTGAATATGGGTTGAAAAGGATTTGCAAATCATTGTATTCCGTTTATATTTACATCTAACACAATTTCCCAACTCATATGGAAACGGGGTTTGTAGTTCAACATCAACATCTTTGAAAGGGTCACGTCATTAGGGATGCCACTATTGTCTGCATGACACATTCACTCTTGTAAAAAAAGTTACCGCCAGGGCACTGGGTCATCTCTCCCTAGACCGCTTAAAGCTCCATAACCGTTGTCAAACACCCTGAAATCTTTCATCACCGCCCAGTTAAGACTACTCTCAGCGGATTTAATCCACACACCGCCTGCAATCCAGCATGTCAAAACCTAATCCCTAGCGCGTCACCGCTCTAATCGACCAGGCGGGAGCGGAAAGTGTGACAACAAAGTGCTTGAAATAGACTTGCTGGAGGTCAGGTGAGCAGACGGGAGAAACTCTTTTCTCTCCTCGGCTGCATTTAAGAATTTCAATTGTGCATTGTCAATCTCGTTATTCTAGGTCAAATAGTAGATTAGGCCATCGCAAAAAGAATAAGTGGGTTGAAATATTGATGAGGTAATAAAACAACAACCATAAACGATTGTTTGAATTTACTGTATTTAGTGACTATAAACCGCAATTTTTTTTCCCAACGCTTTGAAGCTTGCAGCTTATAAAATGGTGCGGCTAATTTATGGATTTTTCTTTGTTAACGGCCATATTGTTTTGTATTCAACAAATTGTTTTTATATTGCACTGATATAGACACTGAAAATGTGTGCTATTGTTTGTGATAGGGCGCCATCTTTCGGACGAGTTCGCTCACTGCAGGTGTTGCGTGTTGAAAATGTACTTCCTATTTGGTGCCTTGAACCGGAAGTATATCCCATTTCGTCTAATTCTACTTGAAAAGATTCTTCATTCATCATTCCAAGCAACGTTTGTAAGTTTTACAGTATATAACTAAAACTATTCATACTTGCTGAACTGTCCCCTGTGTGATGTACGTAGAAGTGTTTACTGCCTTTATATCATAATGTAATCAAGCTAGCGTCGTTAGCGTTAGCAAATATGCCAACTTGTTTACAAGTGTCTGTGTTAGTATTATTAACTTACAATGGCATTCTTCTTGAATTGTTTTACTTTCGTGAATTCCCAAAAATGTCACCGTGGCGTTATTAAGTTTGTTTAGCTGATTGAGCTAGCTTCCGCAGCTAATGGGTCCATGATGATGACTTCTGTTTTGTATAATCAGCCGTTTTACTGCCGCGTGACAGGCAGTGTTGGGAAACAATTAAGGTATGTAAATAAACATTTACAACAATTTTCATACCGATATATATCTGTGGCTTATAGTCAGTGTGGCTAATATATAAACATATTTATGTCTTGTAAAATTTGGTGGGTGTGGCTTGAATACCAGTGTGCTCTATACCCTGGGAAGTACGGTAAATTGAAAGTAATAAAAACAATTTTTTTTGCGAAAGAAGACTAAGGATTTTCAGGATTCTGATTGTTCTAAGTTGCATCTATCACTAATAGTACACGTTGCTCATTAAGATGGTAACAAGAAAAAGAAGGAAGTAATTCACCTCCATGAAAATGTTATCTATTTGCTTTGATAAAACAAAACAAAACATTTGGAGTCTTTCTTACTTTCTACTGTATTTGTATGTGAAGCAGCATTAACTAGCCATCCATCCTCCATGAAAACATAGTTTGTATGATCTCATCAATTTTGTATAAGAGTCCAGTATTTGATCTTAGATATACAGTATAATCCTACAGTAGGATTATACTGTAGTAAAGCAACATTCAAAAGTTGCTTTACTACAAGCGAGTGTCATTATTCAGGGCTGCAGCGCCTGGAGGAGGAAGTGAAAAAGATATGTCTCTCCTAACTTGGAGAAGCCAAAACATCAGTTTTATATTCCTCCTTCCTGTCTCTGTGTGTGTGTGTGTGTGCTAAGTCAGGAGAGCACATCCTGACCATAAAAGGAGATGTTCGTGTGTTAGTGTCTTGAAAACAACTGCTTTAAGTCATAACTTAAATGTTGGCATTGAGCTAGAAAGGTAGTCTCTCCACATGGTTATCACTTTTGCATTTCAAAGTCCCAATTAGAGCCTCTTTTCCTACGAGAAGTGATCCAATCCACCTGCGAATATCAAATTAAGGGGCCTTATCTTATTATGTGCTCAAACCAAAATACCACTATTTATTAAACTTGGTGGTTTGCCTTCTCCAAGTTGGATGTAAATATTTACCATTAGCAAAACATGATATGAGTTAATTAATTCACTTCATCATCATGACAAGTGAGGCGCCGCTTCGCCTGCTTTTACCCTGACAGCACATCCCTGGTACAGTGTACCCTGCCAGCGTTTGTTTTTGATCTTGCTGCGTTCATGTATTGCAGAATTATTAATTTGTCACATTTTCTCATAGTGTGCTTGATAGTATTTTGGGTTTTGGATTATATCAGTGTTTGGAGCATTTTTGATGTTGCTGTGCATGTGCCCCCGGCAACCACCATATTTCAATTGTTTAAAACAATCAACTATAAAATAAAAATGGATTAAATTAACCATTCAATTTATTTTAAGCGTAGAAACTCTTTGATTTAACCATTAAACGGTCAGTGCTCAGATCAATGCACCCGTCAGTACAAAAATGAGTTAGGAGTCTCCGTCTGCTGTGCTCGCTGGCAAAAGTTTCAGATAAAACTGCTACCAAGTTTTGTTTAAATAAATGACATACACTCAAGTAAAATGTTTAAAAATGTTCCTGTATGACACTCTGACAATAATATTCAATCTTAATCTTAGTCTTTTCTCAAGCAAATTTGAATTATGTAAGCGAAGAATCACATTTTTTTTGACAAAAACAGACTATCGTTGAATCTTAGTAAAACTAAAATAATGCTATTTGGTAACAGTAGAAGAGAAACTCAAACACAAATACAAATAGACGGAATAGAAATTGAAAGAGTAAACAAAACCAAATTTCTAGGTATAATGATTGATGATAAATTGAACTGGAAATCTCACATAAAAAATATACAACATAAAGTTGCAAGAAACACGTCAATAATGAATAAAGCAAAACATGTTCTAGACCAAAAATCCCTTCATATTCTCTACTGCTCACTAGTGTTACCATATCTGAGCTACTGTGTAGAAATATGGGGAAATAATTACAAAAGTACACTTCATTCATTAACGGTGTTACAAAAAAGATCAGTTAGAATAATACATAATGTTGGATATAGAGAACATACAAACCCTTTATTTATTGAATCAAAAATACTGAAATTCCACGACATAGTGAATTTGCAAACAGCTAAAATTATGCACAAAGCAAACTATAACCTGCTACCCAAGAATGTACAACAATTCTTCTCAAAAAAAGAGGAGAAATATAATCTTAGAGAAAAACGTAATTTAAAACATTTGTTTGCACGTACAACACTTAAGACCTTCAGTATATCAGTATGTGGAATTAAATTATGGAATGGATTAAGCAAAGCAATCAAACAATGTACTAATATGATGCACTTCAAGAAACTCTTCAAACTTAAAGTGTTTACAAAGTACAAAGAAGAAGAACCATGACAAACATTCTCAATTTATTTCATCCATCCATTCATTCATTCTTAAAGTAATCTTACTTATCTCATCATATGAAATATGACTTACTTCACCAAATATTATTATTAAATTCTTACTATTATTTATTTATTTATTTTTATTGTGATTACTTATGGAGTTTATTGTGAAAAAATTGTGAACAGGAAGTGAACAAAAAGTTTTGCAACTGTTATGTAAAGAAAAGGGGTAGGATTAAATAAGCTCATGTTGAAAAGAAACTGGAAATTGTGATGTATCATGTTGTATGCTTGCATGTTCGAAATAAACTCAAACTCAAACTCAAACTCAAACTCACATGTGAGTAATCATGATTAATCCAAATTCCAAAATGTGATTAATCTAAATAAAAAAATGTTAATACATACAGTCAAATAAAAGTAGAAAATGCAATTTATATTTAAAGAGACTTAAATATTAGAACTAGGGTTAAGCCTATACCAAATACCTGATATCAGCAAAAAAAGAGGATCGACTTGCATTTAAAATCTCCCATACACGCAATCTTGTAATGTGTTTACTTGTGCAAAGTTGGACAGCCAGTCAACACCGAAATATCCTCCAGTAAGCACACAAAGTTGGTATTTTGTTGTATTTTAGTGAAGTCATTTTCAAAAAGTAAACATGTTGCAAAAAGCTAGCAGCTACACAACAGCTAAGCACCCAAATAACACACAAGCTGAACATACGTAAGAACGTATAAGTGTCCATAATTGAATAATATTTCAGTCTAAAACGTGCATGCATGGCTGTAACTCGGAGTTGACAAATACCGAGATCAAAAATTGGTTTTCCAAGAGATGCTTTGAAAGGCGGAAATCTTGGCTATCCCAGCACCATATAAATAATGTCCTGTGGTGTCCCTCAGGGCTTGATCCTTGGACCAATCCTGTTTTCAGTGCACATCCTGCCTATGCAACACATTTAAAAAATACATATCGTATCATCTTTATGCTGATGATACACAAATGTATGTCCCTCTAAAAAAGGAAAAATGACGCATGCTTAAAATCACTTTTAAATTGTTTTGAGGACATAAAAGCAGTGTTGGCAGTAAACTTCTTAAACTTAAATGAGAACAAGACAGAAGTTATTTTATTTTATTTAAAAATAAACCAGAATGCGGCCCTGCGATGAGGTGGCGACTTGTCCAGGGCCCGCCTTCCGCCCGAATGCAGCTGAGATAGGCTCAAGTACCCCCCGCTACCCCGAAAGGGACAAGCGGTACAAAATGGATGGATGGATAAACCAGAATGCTTACCCCAGTGACCTGGTACCCCTGATGCCTTATTCTAAACCCATGTAGTCACAAATCTTGGTTTTAAGTTTGACAATCATTTTAAATTGGAACAGCAGATTAACTCGGTTGTACGCTACAGCTTTTATCAACTAAGTCTTTTAGCAAAAATTAAATCAGTTTTATCTTTTAACGACTTTGAGCAGGTAATCCATTCTTTTTATTTCATCACGTTTGGACCACTGCAACTCCCTCTATGCTGGTATGAACCAGGCCTCAATCTCTTGATTGCAGTTAGTCCAAAATGCTGCTGCTCGCCTTTTAACTGCCACTAAAAATCATGAATACATTACCCCCATTTTAGCATCCCTTCACTGACTCCCAGTTAATTTTAGAATTCATTTTAAAATTGTATTGTTTGTTTTTAAATCTCCTAACGGATTAGCGCCACAATATATGTCAGACCTTTTAAAAAATCTACACCCCCACAAGGTCTCTGTGGTCAGCTGATCAATGTCTTGTAGTCGTCCTAAAGACACGAGTAAAATCCAGAGGGGATTGTGAATTTTCTGCTGTGGCTACAAAACTTTGGATCGATAACCCTCTTGCTATTCGAACAGCTCCCTCTTTAATGACTTTTAAATCACGTCTTCAAATATATTTTTCCTCCTTAGCTTTTAAACAAGCATGAGAGAGGTGTGTGGTTTCAGTCTATTTTATTTTATTTTGTGTATATTATGAATTTATTGTCTTTAGTAAAAAATGTTTTTACAATTGACTGTCCTTAGTTGTATCCTGCTTCTAAATGTGTGTTTTAACTCCTGTGCAGCACTTTGTGAAACTGTTATCCTTCCATCCATTTTCTACCGCTCGTCCCCCTCGGGGTTGCAGGGGGTGCTGGAGCCTACTCCAGCCGCATTTGGGCAGAAGGCGGGGTACACCCTGGACAAATCACCACATCATCGCAGGGCCAACACAGATAGACAGACAACATTGACACTTACATTCACACACTATGTTTTTTTGAATGTGCTATATAAATAAAGTAGATTGGATTGGAACAAAACCTTTCATTGAGGTAGAACTATCGCGTGTTATATTATCTTTGACAATCTGCATGATTTTGTAACAGTCCACTTTTTTTATCAATATGCCCAAGTTTAGCATATGAAACAATTTTGACATCATTAAATCATAAATTTAAAAACCGTACCAAAATATCAATCACGGCCGGGATGCCAACCCAAGTCCTTCGGCTTTGAAAACCAAGTACTACCGACGCTTGCCACGGAGCCACCTGTAAGATGCACGGAAGATTTGGGTTTATATTCTAATCAGTGACAGAGCATGACGTGGCTAAGAATACGTTTTGAGGTTGTCATGCAATAATTTACATTTTAATGCGCTTCTTCATGCAAAACGTGAAGAAGCGTTATATGTACGTTATATTTTCGGGGGTCCCAGACACGAAATTACAAAATTGACCCTTTGGCATCCCCTTGAAAATTAGAAAAAAATTGGCACTGCCACGTGCTGTCATGAAAATTCCTGGAGACGTCTATAATTACAGGACACAGGTAAAAACCTCAACAACCCATATTTGAAAAGAAACAAAAACAGGGGTCATACTTTAACGAACTCCACCGAGGGACTTTGACCAAATGAGCTGCGTATAAAATGACGGATACTAAACAAATGGGGGATGATAAATTGCGAAGGAATTTTGTCTATACCAAGGATGTGGGCGTGGCATGGCACCAAACTTTGATCTGATAATTTACCACAAAACTTTCAACATTTGTAACTCGGCTTGACAAAATCGGACCTTGCTAAGAATTGGTTCAAATGAACTTCTAGATGGGTCAGTACCTATTTTATACACGTTTGGAGTTGGGCGAAACTTTCTGAATTGTTGACGGTGGATCAGGGCATTGTCAAGGACGTGACTGCAGATGTCAGGCGTTCCTGCCAACTTGCGTAAAAAGACAAGTTGAACAGGGGTGCGAGGCCCCGTTCAATGCTGCTTGCAGCTTTTAATCAACTTACATTCATAAGCTTAACTTAATGAATTATTGTGGTCAATAACAACTCAACTTCAAATTTAAGGCAGCATTAGTCCATTCCAGACAGTTAATAATAGGGTATCGTTTGTAGGGTTGTACGGTATACCGGTATTCGTATAGTACCGCGATACTAATGAATCATATCCGGTACTATACCGCCTCTGTAAAGTAGGTCCAAATATGTGGTATCATCCAAAACTAATGTAAAGTATCAAACAACAGAAAAATAGATTATTATTACATTTTAACAGAAGTGTAGATAGAACATGTTAAAAGAGAAAGTCAGCAGCTATTAACAGTAAATGAACAGGTAGATTAATAATTCATTTTTTACCACTTGTCCTTAATAATTTTGACAAAATAATAGAATGATAAATGACACAATATGTTAATGCATATGTCAGCAGCCATTTTAGGAGTCTTTGTTTGTTTAGTTACTAATAAAAGACAAGTTGTCTAGTATTTTCACTATTTTATTTAAGGACAAACTTGCAATAAGAAACATATGTACCCTACCTTTGATCTCTGTTTGAATAATTGGCTTGATCAAGCCTTTTCTAACATTCCACACTACAAACTAACAACAGCATGTAAGATTCATGCGGATGTCGTATCAGATTAAATGGTAAATGGTCTGTATAGAGCGCTTTACTATACCTGGGATGATACCCAAAGTGCTTTACAATATACGTCACATTCACCCATTCACACACACATTCACACACTGATGGCGAATTAATGTCGGTATCAACCAATAATCGGCACACCCCTATTAGTACTGACCCGTTGTGTATGAGCGCCCTGAAGTCCTGACTGGACTTAACGTCAATGAGGAAGATGGCCATCATCAGGTAGAAACAGGAAGTGCCAAAGCAGACTCTGTAGACTGCCGAGTAGCCCACTAGCATCTCACAGTGACCTCCGCCGTGTGCTTGGTCACACATCACGTTGAAGAAAGGCACCTGAAACAAACACAACATGTACATCACAAGTTGTAGGCATTCACAGTACTGTACAGTCGACATACCTGTCAGCATTCACATTTGAAAATAAGGCAGCATTGTCACAAAGTAAGGGACATTTTCTGGGCCAGGTGTGGGTGAAATAAGAATTTTTTATGAAAGTTCAAATATGGGAAGTGTAAGGGAAACCAGACAGGTGGCCAAGGAGCAGACAAGGCATACAAATATAGTTTTCTAGAGGTAAACAGGAGGGTTGACATTTATGACATTGGAGACCTGCTTGATTATGTTGACAACTAGAGATGTCCGATAATGGCATTTTTGCCGATGTCCGATATTCCGATATTGTCCAACTCTTAATTACCGATTCCGATATCAACCGATACCGATATATACAGTCGTGGAATTAACACATTATTATGCCTAATTTTGTTGTGATGCCCCACTGGATGCATTAAACAATGTAATGTAGCGGTTGATTTAAAGACATAATTCACCACACCTGTTATTTGACTTTGTCATCATCATTCACCGTACTGTTCTATTGTGTACATGACAATGTTGTTCTTTGTGTGCAGTTAAGAGCGAGTAATTCGGCGCGGCCCCTTTAAGTGGCCGTCAGTAGATTCTCAGAAAGGTGGGGGTTTGTTGTTCCCGCGATATTTGAGTGTTTGTGATGAAAGCGTTCATTCTTGCTTGTGCTTTGATAAATAAACGACGCACACGTTTTTGTGTGTCAACTATACGTCAAGTTGTCTATCTTTCACGCTACGAGCACAACACTGGTGACCCCGACACTTCACTGAACGGATTCAGTGATTCTTATCGACCATGACGGCGAATGCGGTTTCTCTAAAGCTGCCCGAGTTCTGGGAAACTTCCGCGACCGCATGGTTTGCCCAGGCGGAGGCACAGTTCGCCCTGCGACACTAAGTTTTATTATGTCGTGTCCTCCCTCGGGAGCGCGACGGCGACCAGAGTGGTTAACGCCCTTATGCACCCACCGGAGAGGAACAAGTACCTCACGTTGAAGGCTCATCTCTTACAGACATTTCAACTTTCCGACGCGGAGCGAGCTAGCCGCCTTTTTTCGTTGCAGGGGCTTGGCGATTGCAAGCCCTCTGAACTAATGAACAACATGCTAGGACTCTTAGGTGAGCACAGACCTGGATTCCTCTTCGTGCAGTTTTTCCTGAGACTCCTGCCTTCTCAGGTGCGGGCTGCTTTAGCCAACACTGCCATGTTGGACTGCCAAGAACTAGCTGCTGATGCTGATAAGTTTTTTTTAGCTTCCCAACCGACCTATGTGGCTGCATTCCTTCCGGCTGAGACAGAAAGACCCATGGCAGATTCTTCCACTCTCGCTGCTGCTGCTGCTGCGCCCCCCAGGCGGCAACCGGATTCTGGACTATGTTTTTTCCACGCAAAGTTCGGGACCAAAGCTAGGCGGTGCCGTCCCCCGTGCAGTTTTCGTGGACCGCCGCCGGGGAACGCCGGGGCCGGCGCTCAGCAGTGGCCATGAGCGTCGGCAGTACTGGCAGGCTGCTTTTCATTCAGGACTCCCTCTCTGGACGACGGTTCCTGTGTGACACCGGCGCGCAGAGGAGCGTCCTGCCAGCATCAAGGTTGGACATGCTGTCTGAGTCACATGGCCCCTCCATGGAAGCGGCCAATGGCAGCCCTATCCACACTTATGGAATACGGTACGTGGAACTGTGTTTTGGTGGACAGCGTTTCAGTTGGAACTTTGTGACTGCTAAAGTGACGGTGCCGCTCATCGGTGCAGATTTTCCCTGTGCTTTCGGCCTCCTTGTGGATGTAAAAAACAGGCGTTTGGTGGATGCGATTACGTTCTGCTCGTACAAGTGCAGTCTCAGCGCGACGAACTCCATCAGGCTTTCCAGCATGCTACCCACCGCAGACGTTTTTCTGCGCCTCCTCGCTGAGTTCCCCACCCTGGCGCAGCCCACGTTCTCGTCATCTACCGCCAAGCATGGTGTGGAACACCACATTGCCACCACGGGCCCCCCTGTGCACGCACGAGCCCGGCTCATGGACCCTGCTAAGTTCTCCATCGCTAGAGCTGAATTCGAGACCATGGAACGCCTCGGGATCATTCGCCGCTCAGACAGCCCGTGGGCATCGCCCCTCCACATGGTGGAGAAGCCCGGAGGTGGTTGGCGGCCATGCGGTGATTACCGCAGACTCAACGACGCGACTACCCCGGACCGTTATCCGGTCCCCCACATACAAGACTTTTCCGCCAACCTCGCTGGGAAAACTGTGTTTTCTAAGGTAGATCTCGTCCGGGGCTATCATCAGGTGCCGGTCCACCCCTCTGATATCCCGAAGACAGTGGTCATCACCCCATTTGGACTGTTTGAATTTTTACGTATGCCTTTTGGCCTTAAGAGTGCCGCACAAACTTTCCAGCAGTTGATGGACTCTGTTTTACGTGATTTGCCGTTTCTGTTTGTCTATTTGGACGATATCCTGGTCGCGAGCACCTCTCAGGCCGAGCATGTGACCCACATCAGGTCCCTTTTTCAGCGCCTTAGCCAACACAGGCTCATTGTCAACCCAGCTAAGTGCCAGTTCGGGTTGTCTGTTATCGACTTCCTCGGACACCGTGTCACGGAGTGCGGGGCAGTTCCCCTCCCAGCGAAGGTTGCTGCCGTCGCAAACTTCCCCCGCCCACTCACGGTTACCAATATCTTTAAATGATATTCATTACTATTGTAATTGTTCTATAGTATTGTGAATATACTTGAAACGTATTATTATTATTATTATTAAGGCTCTTCAGGAATTCCTTGGCATGGTAAATTTTTACCATCGTTTCATTCCCCGGGCAGCTGACCTCATGCGGCCGCTGTATGATGCTCTTAAAGGAGCTGCTCCCAAGCACATAGTAGACTGGTCTGACACGCGGCACAGTGCTTTTTTGGGGGTCAAGTCTGCTCTCGCTAACGCTACCCTGCTGGCACACCCATTACCCGATGCTCCTATTGCAATCACCACGGACGCGTCAGATTATGCTGTAGGTGCAGTGCATGAGCAGTGGGCGGGTGGCACTTGGCAACCTTTGGCTTTCTTTAGCAGGCAGTTGCGCCCCTGCGAGCGGAAATATAGCACATTTGACCGTGAGCTCCTTAGCCTCTATCTGGCCATACGCCATTTCCGTTCGTTGCTTGAAGGCCGGCCTTTCACAGCTTTTGTGGACCACAAACCCCTCACTTTCGCGATGGCCAAGACGGCTGAACCGTGGTCGGCTCGGCAACAGAGGCACCTCTCCTACGTCTCAGAGTTCACGACGGACATCCAGCACCTTGCTGGTAAGAGCAATGTCGTTGCTGATTGCCTTTCCCGAGCTGTCGCGAGCGCTGTCCATGTGGGGCTCGATTTTGCACAAATGGCAGTTGACCAGGTCGACGACCCGGACATCCAAGCTCTGAAGGCTGCAGCCACAGGGTTACGGTTGTCTGAGGTCCCATTTGAGGACACAGGGGTTACGCTCCTTTGTGACGTCGCTACCGGTCGGCCACGGCCCCTTGTGCCCGCCATTTGGAGGCGGCGCGTGTTCCACTCCATCCACGGCCTTTCCCACCCTGGGAGGAAACCTTCCCAGCGGCTGGTTGCTGCAAAATTTGTCTGGCGTGGCCTGAAGAAAGACGTTAGGGACTGGGCTTCCACATGTGTGGCATGTCAGCGCTCAAAAGTGCACTGCCACACGCGGGCCCCACTGGCACCGTTTACGGTTCCGGAGCGCCGTTTTGACCATGTCAATGTGGACCTGGTCGGGCCTCTCCCATCCTCACGCGGCTGCACATACCTCCTCACGATAGTCGACAGGACCACCCGCTGGCCGGATGCAGTACCTCTGACGTCCGCCACCTCCGCCTCCACGTGGGTTGCCCGTTTCGGTACCCCATCGGACATATCATCCGACCGGGGCGCTCAGTTCACTTCTGAGCTCTGGGCCGCTGTGGCCGAGAGCTTGGGAGTGAAACTCCACCACACGACGGCCTATCACCCGCAGGCCAATGGTATGTGTGAGCGATTTCACAGGTCCATGAAGGCAGCGCTTAGGGCGTCCCTGAAGGACAGCGCTTGGGTAGACAAGCTCCCTTGGGTGATGCTGGGGCTTCGGACTGCCCCCAAGGAAGACTTGCAATCTTCCTCGGCAGAGTTGGTGTATGGCCAGCCCCTGCGGGTGCCAGGTGACTTAATTCCTAGCACGACGGCACCTTGGTCCGCCGGTAAGCAGCGAGCTGCTCTCCTCGATGCTGCCAAGAGTTTTGCCCCCATCCCCACTTCTCAACACGGCCTTACACCGTCTCATGTTCCCGCTTCCTTGAGGGGAGCAGCGTTTGTTTTTGTCCGCCACGACGCCCACCGCGGTCCCCTGCAGCCTCCTTACGATGGGCCATTTCGCGTCCTAGAGAGCGGAGATAAGCATTTTCTGTTGGATATCGGGGGTCGGTCTGAAAAGATCACGGTGGACCGGCTGAAAGCGGCCCACTTGGATCTTAGTCAGCCGGTTACCACGGCCGTACCCCCGCGCCGGGGTCGTCCGCCCGTTCTACCTAGGCCCCATGATAATGTTATGCATCCTTCTACGCAGGCCCCCGGGACCTTAGACAGTACAGGTACCCTTCTGGTCCCCCCTACTGACTCCCCGGCGTTTGTACCAGTCAGGCGCACCCGGTCTGATCGGCCCGTCCATTCCCCTGTCCATTGACAGTTTGTTTTCCTTTGTGATGGCGAATGCTGAGGGGACATGTGTAGCGGTTGATTTAAGGACATAATTCACCACACCTGTTATTTGACTTTGTCATCATCATTCACCGTACTGTTCTATTGTGTACATGACAATGTTGTTCTTTGTGTGCAGTTAAGAGCGAGTAATTCGGCGCGGCCCCTTTAAGTGGCCGTCAGTAGATTCTCACAAAGGTGGGGGTTTGTTGTTCCCGTGATATTTGAGTGTTTGTGATGAAAGCGTTCATTCTTGCTTGTGCTTTGATAAATAAACGACGCACACGTTTTTGTGTGTCAACTATACGTCAAGTTGTCTATCTTTCACGCTACGAGCACAACAGTAACAAGGTTTTCCAAAATAAGAGAACAACTTCAACTCAAGTTATGGAAAAAAGAGCCAACATGGCACTGCCATATTTATTATTGAAGTCACAAAGTGCATTATTTTTTTTAACATGCCTCAAAACAGCACCTTGGAATTTGGGACATGTTCTCCCTGAGATAATCCTGATACCCACTACAACTATGGGAAATACTATACTTTGACTTTCACAAAGTGCATTATTTTTAATTTTTTTAAACATGCCTCAAAACAACAGCTACAAAAACAATGAAGGCACACAGCTTCAGTCCAGAGCAGGGGTCACCAACCTTTTTGAAACCAAGAGCTACTTCTTGGGTACTGATTAATGTGAAGGGCTACCAGTTTGATACACACTTAAATAAATTGCCAGAAATAGCCAATTTGCTCAATTTACCTTTAACTCTATGTTATTATTAATAATTAATTATATTTATCTTTGTGGAAACACTGATCATCTTAATGATTTCTCACAATAAATATATATAGAAACAGATAAATATCAATATGCAACACTTTATTTTTATATTTTCTCTAAGTGCACATTTTTCAAATTGAACATTTTCAAATGATAACTTCTAAGACAGTCTTGTGAAATCACAATATCCCATTTTAACTAGCTAGCCACTTACATTTTTTTAACAAATCATGAATTACTTTGCACCATGTTTGTACAAATAATAACTCATGTAAAATACAAAAGTAAACTCTCAAATTTTTAAATCATGTCACACTTTGAACTGGACACCAAATCTGTTATCTGTTTCTTTGTCAGTTAGTGGGAAGCCTGGCATTGCATGTTGTTAACTAGTGTGTTGTACTCTGGTGTGTAACTTGACACTGCAACTCTGAGTGAGTCTTGCAGATGTGCATCAGTGAGGCGTGTTCTGTGTTTGTTCTTGATGAAGTTCATATCAGAAAAGGCTGATTCACAAAGATGAGATGTTTCCTCATTGTTTGCGGAACCTCCTTAATCTTTTGGACATATTTTCATAGCAATCTGGCCTTAAGCTTAATTATGATAAATGTAAAATGTTAAGGATCGGAAATCTAAAGGGAACGTCCTTTCGAATGGAATGCAAAGTGCCTGTTTTGAGGACAGATGGACCAGTTAACATACTTGGTGTTGTTGTCCCAGAGAATCTGGAAGATCTAGGCTCAGTAAATTATGATAATCGACTAAGAAAGCTGGACAAAATTATGCAATTATGGAAAGGGAAATCCTTAACCTTGTATGGTAAAATATCTATTGTCAACTCGTTAATTATTCCTCAATTTATTTATTTGTTTTTGTCATTACCAGCTCCATCACAAATCTTTTTTAAGATTTATGAGCGGAGGGTCTTCGATTTTGTCTGGGACGGCAAACCAGAAAAGATTAAAAGAAAGGTTTTGTACAATGAGTATGAATATGGGGGCCTGAAACTTCTCAACCTTGAAGCTATGTGTCTGTCTTTAAAAGCATCAATTGTTCCAAAGATGTATTTAAACACCGAGTGGTACACAAGTGTCCTGTTGGACAAAAACATGTACTGTTTCAAAAGAAATTGTATCCTTTTTTACAAGTGATCCCCTCCCATTTTTCTTATGTAGAGAGTCTGCTGGGAAACATGGCGGGGTTCATAAAGGAAACAATCCACTCATGGTGGTGTTTTCAATTTTATGTGCCAGAAAAAAGAGACGATATTTTGCAGCAGATAATATGGATGAACTCTAATATTGTAATAGATGGAAAGCCTTTCTTTTGGAAAAATATGTTTGAAAGAGGAATCATTTTTGTCAATGATATTATCAATGAGAATGGTAAAATTATGAAATACTGTATGATGAATTTAGAACTATGTATGGTGATGCTTGCTCAAGCTTTTCATTTAGTCAACTAACTGGAGTAATTGGGAAAAGATGGAAACAAATAATTAATTATGGAACTACTAAATTATTAGTTTGTAATCCTCTAATAAGAAATTCTAGTTGGCAAAAAGGAACTAAAATAATAGAAAAATGTATAATTGTTATTTAATAAAGAAATCTTTGAAGGCTGCCCCATACAACACATATGGAAAATGGGAGGACTTTTTTGACTGCCCGTTGCCATGGGATGCCATATTCAAACTACCGTAATTTCCGGACTATAAGCCGCACCTGACTATAAGCCGCACCAGCTAAATTTAGGGGAAAATACAGATTGCTCCATATATAAGCCGCACCCGACTATAAGCCGCAGGGTTTTGATGTGTAATTACCGTAGTATATAGGGGTTCCTGCTACCACGGAGGGGATTGTCGGGACAGAGATGACTGGGAACGCAAAGCGTCCCATTTATTAACAATAAATCTTTCAATCATTCAATCAAACTTTCACATCTTTGACATGGCGAACAGCATTCGTGCAGAGTACAAATAATACAACGGTGCAAAGTAATACAAAGTGCTCACCTGTACGTTATCAAAATAACCAGCCTATCGATATATGAAAAGTCAGTCAGTCTTTAATCATTGTGTCATCGTCTTCCTCCTGCGTACTAAAACCACCAAAATCCTCTTCGTCGGTGTCGGAGAAGAACAGGCCGTAAATAAGCCGCACCCTTGTATAAGCCGCAGGGACCAGAACGAGGGGAAAAAGTAGCGGCTTATAGTCCGGAAATTACGGTAATCTATAAAACTACTTTTGATGTGCAAAATCGTTATTTTCAAATTAAAATTATTTATAACTTCTTACCCACGGGGAAAATGTTAAAATTATGGAATATGACAGAGTCAGATGATTGCCGATTTTGTTGTCAGGAGTCTGAATCCACCCTGCATTTGTTTTGGTATTGTCATATTGTGTCTTCGTTTTGGGTGGAAGTTGAAAAAATGTGTTTAAGGATTGGTTTGTTTATGAAGCTTGATGTGGTTTCTGTTTTTTTAGGAGAGTTCATTGACAATCATGATTTAGTCAATTTAATTATAGTACTCGGTAAAAGGTTTATTTTTAAGGCCAAAAACAGATATTCACTTAGTATTACTTTCTTTAAAACATTTATTCAGTATTTTTTAACTTTAGAAAAATATGTGGTTGAAAACGATAAAGATGCAAAAAAACATAAAAAAAGATGAGAAGTCCTCAAAGGCTTATTTTGAAAGTATAATTATGTTTATAGATTATATGATATCTGTTGTTGTGTTCCCTAATTTGAGTGGCCTGGACATAATCTGGACTGTACATAAATGCTTATTTTGAAAATGTAATTTTGTTTATAAATTATATGCAATCTGTTGTGTTCCCTAATTTTTTTCTGTGTACATGAATGAAGGTGTGTGTTGCTGAGTCCGACTTGGACATTATCTGGACTGGACCTGATTTTAAAAACCCTTTAAACAAATCTAATTTCATTGACAACCTGGTCTGGTGAAGATAAGGTCCTTTTTTTTTAAAATAAAATAAAATAAGGTGAATAAATAAAAAACATTTTCTTGGATTAAAAAGAAAGTAAAACAATATAAAAATAATTACATAAAAATAGTAATTAATTAAAATGTTAGTGGACCAGCAGCACATACAATCATGTGTGCTTCAGGGACTGTGTCCCTTGCAGATGTGTTGTCTATGTTGTGGGAACCAGAATATTGGTAGCAGAAAGAAATAACCCCTTTTGTGTGAGTGAGTGTGGATGAGTGTGCATTGGGGGAAGGTTGTTTGGGTTGATACACTGATTGAAAGTGTATCTTGTGTTTTTTCTATGTTGATTTAAAAAATAAAAAAAATATTATTATTATTATTTTTATTTATTTTTTTATTTTTTTAGAACAGGCCAGCGGGTGACTCATCTGGTCCTTACGGGCGACCTGGTGCCCGCGGGCACCGCGTTGGTGACCCCTGGTCCAGAGTATACTAGAGCATACTTGCCAACCTTGAGACCTCCAAATTCAGGAGATGGGGGGTTTGGTGGTATATCGTAGCGTCCCGGAAGAGTTAGAGCTGCAAGGGGTTCTGGGTATTTGTTCTGTTGTGTTTATGTTGTGTTACGGTGCGGATGTTCTCCCGAAATGTATTTGTCATTCTTGTTTGGTGTGGGTTCACAGTGTGGCGCATATTTGTAACAGTGTTAAAGTTGTTTATACGTCCACCCTCAGTGTGACCTGTATGGCTGTTGATCAAGTATGCCTTGCATTCGCTTGTGTGTGTGTAAAAGCCACATATATTATGTGACTGGGCCGGCACGCTGTTTGAATGGAGGAAAAGCGGACGTGACGACAGGTTGTAGAGGACGCTAAAGGCAGTGCCTTTAAGGCACGCCCCCAATAATGTTGTCCGGGTGGAAATCGGGAGAATGGTTGCCCCGGGAGATTTTCGGGAGGGGCACTGAAATTCGGGAGTCTCCCGGGAAAATCGGGAGGTTCAAACCGATACCGATAATTTCCGATATTACATTTTAAAGCATTTATCGGCCGATAATATCGGCATGCCAATATTATCGGACATCTCTATCGACAACATGTCTATGTTGGTCCCCGTCCACCATGTTCTTCTTATAACTCAAATGTGCAGGCTGAAGCTGATGTTAACATACACCAGGGGTCGGCAACCCAAAACATTGAAAGAGCCATATTGGACCAAAAATACCCCCAAAAAATCTGTCTGGAGCCGCAAAAAATGTAAAGCCTTATTTAAGTGTTAAAATGAAGGCAACACATTATGTAAGTGTCCATATTAACTATATTAGACTACCATCAAAATGACTATGTGTCGCAGGCTGATGCAAATCTTCGTTGACAGAAATATTGAAATGTAATATTTATTCTACACGTTTTTACAACAGCCCTGCGATGAGGTGGCGACTTGTCCAGGGTGTACCCCGCCTTCCGCCCGATTGTAGCTGAGATAGGCTCCAGCGCCCCCCGCAATCCCGAAGGGAATAAGCGGTAGAAAATGGATGGATGGATGGATTTTTACAACATTGGAAAACATTAGTAAAACGGAGGCTTTTCAGAGGGTGTGATAACTCCTGGAAATTACTGACTTAAAATGGCCAAAGGTAAAGATGTGTGTGTTCAAGTTGAAGGAAACGGAAACTACAAATAAAATGAGCTCAAATATATCAAAAATACGAGGCATAATGATGCATTATGTACATACAGCTAGCATAAATAGCATGTTAGCATCGATTAGCTTGCAGTCATGCAGTGACCAAATATGTCTGATTAGCACTCCACATAAGTCAATAACATCAACAAAGCTCACCTTTGTGGATTCACGCACAGCATAAAACGTTTGATGGACAAATAGAGACTAAGAAGGAGTGGCATAAAACACGTCTTTCTGTGGCAGCATCAAGGAAAGTTGTACATGTAAACAAACTATGGTGCGTTCAAGGACTTCCGAAATCAGGACAAACTGGCGCGCGCCAAATACTCTCATCAGTGAAGAATGTTTCATGTAAACAGTGGGATTTCTAACAATTAGGAAGGTTTGTGTCATGTTTGTCCTCCTACAGAAACCATATTAAAACAAACTATATATTTTTTCATTTTCATACATTTTTGAAAAAGCTCCAGGGAGCCACTAAAGAGCTGCGCTGTGTTAAAAATGATTTCCAGACAGGAAAGGAGTCTGTTTCTTCCTACTTGTTTTCAGACACGTTAGAAAGTGAAACTGTAAACATGTTCAAAACATCACTTGTTGTTTTACTTACTATTGAAGTGAATTATATTTATACAGCCCATTTCTCTAGTGACTCAAAGCGCTTTACATATAGTGGAAAAACCAGTATCTAAGTTACATTTAAACCAGTGTGGGTGGTACTGAGAGCAGGTGGGTAAAGTATCTTGCCCGAGGACACAACGGCAGTGACTAGAATGGCATCGAACCTAGAACCCTCAAATTGCTGGCACGGCCACTCTACCAACTGAGCTACGCCACCCCATTGTCGTTTTGCTTTGGGTTTCTTTTTCTTCTTCCTCTTTTTTAACATGTCCGAAATAAACACAAATTTACAATACAATACAATAAAAGTGACTTCCTGTTCAGCGCGAAGAAAGCTCTAAATTTAAAGCATGGCATTATTAAACCGGATTCTACCACAACAACACAATTCCTTTATTATTTATATTTTTGTATTGTTAACCACGACAAATATTTGTTGTCAATTTGCCATTGTAGTCAAGACATATACCAAAAGGACCGCAAAAACATAGCATAAGAAAAAAATCAGAATCTACCATGTTTTTCGGACTATAAGGCGCACTTAAAATCCTTTCATTTTCTCAAAAATCGACAGTGCGCCTTACAACCCGGTGCGCCTAATGTACGGAATAATTCTCGTTGTGCTTACCGACCTCAGAGCAATTTTATTTGGTACATGATGTAATGATAAGTGTGACAAGTAGATGGTAGGCACACATAAGAGATACGTGTAGACTGCAATATGACGCAAGTAAACAACACCAAAACATTAAATGTTCCATTGAAAATAAAGAACATTACACACGGCACTCATAAATCTGTCAAAATGTTTTAGTATGACTTTGAAGCCGCACCGCTTGATGGATTGTCGGCCCATTACGGCTACCGTAGTCAGAGATACAAGTATTACTATGGTGTGTGTATAAGGACAGCAAAATGGCACCCATTAGCAGACATATTATCTGCCGTTTTGTTTCGCAATACCCAAAACTAACATTTATTACCTTCTGGTACCTGCTGATGTGTATTTGAGATCTGCATAAGTCCTGAAAATTTGCGCAAGTCCACCATTGTAGTCCGTGCCGATGCCGTAGTCGATAAGCTTCTTCTTTTTCACTATCTTCTTGTTATGGGCTATTGACCCTCTGCTGCTGCCGTTTCTAATATAAAGTAGCGTAAATTTCTAACTTATATCTCGCTATGGAAGCGCTAAAACCTACCATTGTAGTGGGTTTACATTTATTCACCCATGGAAATTTAGTTATTAGAGAGTTCCGGTCGGACGGTTTTTCACGGTACACATTTTTATGTTGTTACACCAGTGAGTCACGGATGAGGAGATGCTGCTCCGTTGTTGATTTAAGTCAAGTCTGAATGTCATTAAAACAGTTAGCTCCATCTTTTGACACTTCTTCCACTCCCGTCCTTGCACGCTACACCGCTACAACAAAGATGACGGGGAGAAGACGCTGTCGAAGGTGAGCCACGTAAATAAGACCACCCACAAAACGGCGCATCCTGAAGCGACTGTCAGAATGTGACTTGAAGATGATCTGTAAAACATCATCTATGCAACATTTTGACCAAAGAACCACCATTACATGTTATGTAGACCAGGGTTCCCCAACCTTTTTTCCACTAGGGACCGGTTTAATGTATGCATTACTTTCACGGACCAGCTTTCTATGTGTGGCAGATAAAAACAGCAAAAAAATTTGCCTTTGGCTACAATCTAAAAGTTAAGTCAGAGAAAATGTGGTAGTTTATAAATTAACTAAATGAGGCAATTCCTTAATGAATTGCATGTGAATGCTCCAATGCTGACATAATGAAGTGTGAATGTAAGAATAGTTTGAATGTTGGAATGTTTTGAATGTTGAAGCATTTGAATTTCTAGGAAAATCGGAATTTGGTTTGGAACTTGGGAAAGACTTAGTTTGAATGTCCAGGATGAGTGGAATATTTTGAAGGTGGAATACTTTGACTAGGTTGAAAAATGTTGGAAAAATGGATAATTCATTTGGAATGGGGACAATGTCCCTAAAAACGGAGAATTCTTGGAAATCCGGGAATTTTTTTTACAGTTTTTGAAAGGGAGCACACAATTCTTGAACAGGCTGAATATTTTGAAGTTGGAACCGTTTGAGTGGGAGATGTGGAACTTTGAAAAATGTCCCATTCTTTTCAATGGGAATTTCATGGAAATTTGGGGATTTCGGGAAAAGAGGGAATTTTTTTTGAAAATGCAAAAAAAATTGAATCTTCGGAATGAGTTGAAATGGTTAGTGTTGGAATTTTTCAAATCGGTCGAGAAATGTTGAAGTAGTAACATCTTTAATTGAGAAATGGTATTAAGGAATTCCTGGAATTTGAAATGGGTTGAAAAATGTGGAAGGAGTAGTCGCCAGAAAAAAGGGTCAAAAAATGGTTTAAAAAAAAACTGGAAGTCTAGGAATTCATGGAATATTTTTTTAACTTGAAAAAATTATAGTTTCAATGTCCAGGATGAGTGGAATATGTTGAAGGTGGAATGGTTTGAATCGGTTGAAAAAATGTGTAATTGGTGGAAGTTTGAAAATTCATTTTGAATGGGAAAAATGTTCCGGAAAACCTGGAATTCTGGGAATTTTGGGAATATGTCAACGGAAAGCCCGCGATTGGAATGGTTTGAATCTGATGAAAACAAGTGGAAGGTAGAGCGCGCCAAAATCTGGAGAAGAAGAAGAAGAAGTTGAATAAAAATAGATTAATTTTGGTGTAAAAAACCTTATTAATTGTGTGAATGCTTTGGAGCATTCACACAATTAATGTTGCTGTGCGGCACGGTAGCATATGCGTCACGGACCGGTACCGGTCCCCGGACCGGTGGTTGGAGACCACTGATGTAGACCACAAAGAAGTGTTTTCCATTTAGAAAAAAATCATCAATGCGCCTTACAAACCGGTGCGCCTTTTGTATGAAAAAAGACCTGAATTGACCCGCTCATCGGCAGTGCGCCTTATAATCTGGTGCGCCCTATGGTCCAGAAAATACGGTACATAAAAATATGAACAATGTGTGTTGTGTGTGTGTGTGTGTGTGTGTGTGTGTGTGTGTGTGTGTGTGTGTGTGTGTGTGTGTGTGTGTGTGTGTGTGTGTGTGTGTGGAGGCCATGCTGAGGGACAACACACACTTCTGGTACTCACATTTTCCCTGACCAGCTCGGAGACGGTGCGTGACAACATGAGGCAGGAGACGGCGCAGCTCATGATGTGGAAGAGGGTGTACATGATTCGCGTGCTGGTGGACGATTTGACGGGAGGACAGAAGGCACAGCAGAGCGAGCAGGGAGCCGGTCCACAGCAGCAGCAGATCTTGGCAGCAGAGAACATACAGTAAATACAGTAAAACATCTAGCCAGTGTTGGGACTAATAGGTACACAAGTCATGTGATCATGGGAAATATCTGCTCGCTGCAAGGTCACCCAACTCATACAAGTCATGTAACATTTTACCCGTCACAAGCTCATTAATGCGAGATACACAATGCACTTTATTGATGGCTTTCGAAGGTAAATTTTAAGCACTACAAGATAACATGTGAATCCAGTAATGCCAACCAGACAGGGTATTCCAGGTAGGAGATTCAACAAACTCAGTCTAATCCTGAAGTTGACGTATACCAAGAATAGAAATTTAGGGCCTGATTTACCAAAATTGAAAACAATACAAAAGTGGTGCACATATCCCTATTTCAATGAGGATGTTGTGGTTTCTACCCACTCCCAAGGTTGTTTTTTTTCTACTGGAGACACTCATTTCCAACCTGAGGTGTTTTGCTATGTTGTTGAATATACAGCACTTAACTAAAATCTGCAAAACCTTTTCTGGAAACTATAGAAGCCGGATTTAGACAACAGAACTTATTTTTGGCACGCCAAAAGTGCGCTGTGGTAGACCGCCCAAGCAATGTTGTGTCAATAAAAACAAACCACGGTGGTGGTCCGAAATAATGCATGTATCTTTTTTTTAGTTTTGGTTTTATTTTGAAAAAATAAAATGTATTTGCAGCCCGCAGATCAGTTTTAATGTATGTTACAAAACAAAACGAAAATTGGAATAAAAGAGCCAACAGGTGTAATGATTAAAAAAAAAGTTGAAATGTTCAAACTAATAACACAAAGCAGACATGCAGGGTGTTTTTAAAAAAAATAGACATATCAGTTTTGAAAGTGGAAACATGGCAAAATGGCCCACGCATCTTTTGATTTTTCAGTCTACAGCCCTAAGTGGAAAACAAAACTACACCCCTGCCTGAAGTCATTCATCAGGTCAATGATGGAATTGATGGACATTCAATATGTCCATCAGCATGAAAACATTTTCTCTCTCCATCATCTCTCTTATTTCAGCAATTTTTTTTTCAGCAATCAACTGTGCCAGTTAGCACGCACATTCCAAATGTACTACGTTTGTAAATAAAGACACGAAGCAGCATCCGCAAAACAGTTTAGGTTTGACAAATCACATTGCGAGTGCTAAATGATTATATTTGGGTCTCTTTCTCCTACTATTGTGGGCGTTCTGATAATCAGCATGTATTCTGCATTTACATGAATGGATTGCGTTCACTATTTTACCCATTTAGGAGATGCGGTTCTCTCTGCACATAAAGCTTAGTAGATCAGCTTTGTGTGCACTCAAGTTTGTTTTTTGTATGTCTTTTAGTACACGCAAACCTTTAGTAGATCCAGCCCTTAGGCCTGTGTGTTCCAGAAGAGTTGATCTGTGTTAGTTCAATCAAAGCTGGGTATTTTGAAAACTGATATCTTTCTTTACGCAACTGTAACCGAGAGTGTACAACGCATGGCTCGGATTCAGATCGAGGGGGCATTCCTCCCGTTCACATCTCTCCAGGCCTCACTGTCGTTGGCAGTGTGAGCAATGAAGTCCACCAACAGAACAAAGTAATCCATAAGTGCAAACAATACTGTTATCAGCATTTTGTGTTAAACTCCAACATACAGGCTCTGAGTCAGTGGGCAGCAAATATTGCCATCCCTGCCTGTAGCCTCTTACTGCAGAGTCCAACACCTTTTCAGAGGACTGGTTCCAGAGCTCTTGCTTGTGCGTTCAGCCTGGAACTTCTCAAACTCGCGAGCCAGCTCAGGCTCCATCGCCCCCAAAGAGGTGACGTACAACACAAGAGCTAACTTCAACAGCCAAGGATCAGATCGCCTGCCAAGGTCCATGTTTTCGGCTGCCACCCAACTCACAATGCACCTGACCCATTTGAAGTGGGCAATAGCGTCTAATAAAATATTTTCAATACTATGTACTAGGGCTGTGAATCTTTGGGTGTCCCACGATTCGATTCAATGTCGATTCTTGGGGTCACGATTCGATTCAAAATCGATTTTTTTTTTTTCAATTCAACACGATTCTCGATTCAAAAACGATTTTTTTCCCGATTCAAAAGGATTCTCTATTCATTCAATACATAGGATTTCAGCAGGATCTACCCCAGTCTGCTGACATGCAAGCAGAGTAGTAGATTTTTGTAAAAAGCTTTTATAATTGTAAAGGACAATGTTTTATCAACTGAGTGCAATAATGTAAATTTGTTTTAACTATTAAATGAACCAAAAGTATGACTTATTTTACCTTTGTGAAAATATTGGACACAGTGTGTTGTCAAGCTTATGAGATGCAATGCAAGTGTAAGCCACTGTGACACTATTGTTCTTTTTTTTATTTTATTTTTTATAAATGTCTAATGATAATGTCAATGAGGGATTTTTAATCACCGCTATGTTTAAATTGTAACTAATATTGATACTGTTGTTGATAATATTCATTTTTGTTTCACTACTTTTGGTTTGTTCTGTCGTGTTTGTGTCTCCTCTCAATTGCTCTGTTTATTGCAGTTCTGAGTGTTGCTGGGTCGGGTTTGGTTTTGGAATTGGATTGCATTGTTATGGTATTGCTGTGTATTGTTTGTTTGATTGATTAATTAAAAAAAATAAAAAATAAAATATAAAATATAAAAAAATAATTAAAAAAAATAAAAACGATTTTTTAAAAATGAGAATCGATTCTGAATCGCACACCATGAGAATCGCGATTCGAATTCGAATAGATTTTTTCCCACACCCCTACTATATACAGTAGGAAGGGGATTGATATGGCACTATTTGTCGCGGTTAACCTGACACATGAAACGTGAGGAATTAGGGGATGCACTATCACCTTTAGCCGACAGCCGACAATAGTGTGTTGAATACCTTAAAATGTGACTTATGGCAATTCCAACTTTGACCACAGCAACAGTTGCTATGTAGAGTGGAGCTTTCCGTCATTTTCAGCAGACTGCATTGCAAAATGATTAACACCCCGACCTTCCTCACACGCGAGATGCACCTAAGATTGGGGGCATATGAATCCCCTCCCTACTCTACACTGTGTACTACAAGGTGCTAATTCTCACAGTGTAAGTGTATTACTATCCCAAATCAATTACTATTGTTGCACACTTACTGGAAATGACAATCACGATATTTACAAACTACTTCTTCTTCTTCTTCTTCTCTTCTTTTAATTTGTGAATTCCAACCGCTTGAGTTAGTGCCTCCCATTCCGCTTTGAAATAAAGGGTGGCCATGGTCCATCCCTGTGCTCTCACCCTTTGGCTGGGTTTCAATTTGGGCATTTTAAGATTTACACTTAGAATGAGTCCATTAGGAGGAACTTTATTGTCATTGCATGAGTCCAACAAAATTGTTACGTCTGGGTTGCATGGTTGCGGTGGTCGTGTCCCCAAGATGCAGTAAAGACGTCAGGAAAGCAGCGTGCAGGTAAGATGCTTATTTATTCTCAATAAGCGAGGGGAAATAAATACAAAAATGCTGGCGTGCTGATGGCACGGAAAACTGCGGCAAAGCTTAACACAGGAACAAGCAAAGGCTAGTGACAAGTAGGAGAAAACGCAAACTGTTGCATGAAGCGAGCGAGACTGCCACGCTGAGTGTAATAAATAAACAACAACTAAGGAATAAACAACAACTAAGGAAATACCAAATTAAACCAAACATGACCCGGGCAACGGACCGTGACAGAAATTTCACTTACCGCTCTTCGTAAAAGGCGGAAAAAAGGTGGACGGGTGGGGAGCTTGAGTTTAAAAAAAAGTCGATCATAGACTGGGTTTCTATGAGGGTGGGGGGCCCCGGTCTGAGGCCAGGAAAAGAAATCGATAGCCACACACATTCGTACACGTACAGATACAATTGTTACGACACAGAAACCACGAGACTTGCAACAGGATGGGAAGGAAAGGCCCTCCGTTGCCAAAAGTATGGCCTTTCTGGAGCCGCTCGAGCCATCCTTTGCCCCTAGGAGTTAAGTTGTGTCAAATGTTTGGGTATGCTAAAATGCTGAGTGTGGACCCCGATACCTGTAATCATCACCTTCTTAGTTGTTTAGCAGAAAGGAGTGACTGAACATTTTCAAACAAACGCAGCCGGTAAATATTGTGACTGCTGGTAATGCTAGAAATCAAATTAGACAGTCAAAACGTGCACCGTTATGAAGTAAGTACACACTGTGCATTCTACACAATGAAGTACCGAAGGAAGTGCTTGTTTTCAGACACAGTGTACACATATTAAGATAAGCTGTCAACCCAAACTAATGCTATTTAATGCATTGGATGCTGGACTAGCAACTGATTATAGTAAAGTGGAAGGTGTCCAGATGTCCCAAAGTGTGTGTACATGTTAATTAAATGTACCCGTTGTCTTTTCTCCAGAGTACTTGACATGATGCTTGGCTTAGTTTTTACGCGGCATGCCTTTCCTGGCGTACTCGTTTATCCGGGATTGGCAGAGACACCGGAGCGCTCCAGTGGCTGATTGCTGACCAGATTGAACCCATACCAACTATATGCAATATATATATATACAATATACCAACCATTACACACCCAGTCTTGTGCATGTTAAGCATTCTATAAACCCTCTGTTTGTTTTTTAGTGTATTTATCTGCTATTTATTCGAGTTGATGTTAGAGACAGAATTAAGATCATTTGGACAAAATACAGCTTGTGGAAGTAGGCCAAAGCTAAACATCATTTTCTAGCGCTTATAGGGCTTAAAAAAACAAATAAGTATTTGTTTGATGTAGTTCAATGGAAAGTAGGCCATCATTATTAAACTTAATACTTTATGGGTTTTTTTTAGCTGTTTTCGTGATCCTAAATCAAAATTGAAGTAGTGCAATTACAAACGTTTGTACATACTGTAATGTGCAGTAACTAATCACTTTCAGATGACAATCTATTAATGTATCAATTTATAAGCTTGTTCACATTAGCGACACAAGTTTACTAGTGAGTAAGTACATTTTGTTTATAAAGCGCTTTTCACAGATAAAATCACAAACCGCTGTACAAAACATAGGTGAAGTAAAACAACAATTCAATGAAAACAACAGGGGCAATGTCATAACAAGGATACAAAGTGGATTAAAAATTATACTTAAAAAATGCATTAACTAAAAGCTTTACTAAAAAGAGAAGTTTTCAAATGTTTCTTAAAAGTTTCAACAGAGTCAAGATCACAGAGGGACTGTTGCAAATTGTTCCAGAGTCTGTGAGCTATAGCCTGGAATGCCAGGTCTCCACGGGTTTTAAAATTAGTTTTGGGGATCTTTAGAAGACCCTGGCGGCTGCACCCGGAAGAGTAGGGGCATAACAAGTCAGTGATGTACTGAGGGGCCCGCACGAAAATCTTCAACTCAATGCAGAATTTAACTGGAAGCCAATGAAGACTGGATAAAACAGGGGTGATATGGGCTGTTCAGGGTGCACCGGTCAAAAGTCTGGCAGCCGCATTTTGTACAGTCTGAAGTCTCTTTAGCGTAGACTTGTTTAAAAGAGTGAAGAGAGAATTGCAATTGTCAATACAAGATGAAATGAACGTGTGAATGATCATTTGGCCAGATCGAGTCAGTCTGCCCCACAAAAAGAGGATAGAAACTAATAAGAAACTTATTGACTACAACTTTGGCCGACAATTGGATAAAAGATGCCGGACTTACACAATGCTCTGTATGTAAATGTAAATGTAGATGTAAATGTAAATGTAAACCTCTACCTTATATAAAGATATGCGTTGACGTAACAAGAGCAAAATATGTCACTAAAGTCTGAAATTCCAAACGGCTCGTTTGGAGGAGGTTTGTAAGAAGACAAAAGTGTTTTATAAATAGCTATGACATGCCTCCAATGTTTGGATTCACATTTACAAAAGTTATGAGGATCCCAAATACACAAAACAGGTGCCAACAGGTAAGAACATGTTTTGTATAATATGACACCTTTAAGTCCCCCAGCAAGTTTAACATCATAAAATGGCATTGCTGAGTAGATGATATGTTAGATATTTCAGTCCAAATATGTTGACACATCCAGCAACTTAAGAACAGCAGGTTGAAACAATTTTGCCTTTTAAGAACATGCCATGAATTTGAATGGACTCCTCTTAGGAAATCACTTAGGAAGAAAGATAAGAGGAAAAGTTAGGAACTTATTTCTGAATGGGGCCCAATGGCCAATCATTTGTGCGTAACTGTGCCAGTATACACTGGGGGTGTGGGAAAAAATATATTTCGAATTCGAATCGCGATTCTCACGTTGTGCGATTCAGAATCTATTCTCTTTTTTTTTTTAAATCGATTTTTTTAATTTTTTAATTTCTTCATTTTTTAAAATTGTTTTTATTAAGTTTTGTTTTTAATTAATCAATCCAAAAAAATAATACACAGCAATACCATAACAATGCAATCCAATTCCAAAACCAAACATGACCCAGCAACACTCAGAACTGCAATAAACAGAGCAATTGAGAGGAGACACAAACACGACACAGAACAAACCAAAAGTAGTGAAACAAAAATAAATATTATCAACAACAGTATCAATATTAGTTACAATTTCAACATAGCAGTGATTAAAAATCCCTCATTGACATTATCATTAGACATTTATAAAAAAAAATTTAAAAAAGAACAATAGTGTCACAGTGGCTTACACTTGCATCGCATCTCATAAACTTGACAACACACTGTGTCCAATATTTTCACTAAGATAAAATAAGTCATATTTTTGGTTCATTGAGTATTTAAAACAAATTTACATTATTGCAATCAGTTGATAAAACATTGTCCTTTACAATTATAAAAGATTTTTACAAAAATCTACTACTCTGCTTGCATGTCAGCAGACTGGTGTAGATCCTGCTGAAATCCTATGTATTGAATGAATAGAGAATCCTTTTGAATCAGGAAAATCGCGTTGAATCGAAAAAAATCGATTTTGAATCGAATCGTGACCCCAAGAATCGATATTGAATCGAATCGTGGGTGACACACAGAGATTCGCAGCCCTAGTTTGCACGTACATTCATAACGTGCTAAACCGGGGATGCCAAACGTATGGCCGGCGGGATGAGTTTGCTAAGTATAAAAATTAGCTGAAATTTTTGAATGGAAGAAACTGCTGTTCTAAATGTCTCTGCTAGATGTCGCAATAGCAATTATTTGTATCTTTGTAGATTATGCTGCATATGTAAAAAAAAATAAACCACATGATGTTAGTGCACCAGTCAAGGAAAATTTGCAAATTACATAAATAACATACTGTAATTTGATTTTGATATTATTTTTTTATCTTGATAGATTGAAAATTAACACCAATGAGTTGACTGATGAACATTATCACATAATTTATTCAGAAAATATAAATAACGACAAATAAATATGGAGTATTATTAACTGCAACACCTAAGTGTAAAAAAAACCCAACAACATTATGATTTGTACATTTTCAGAATGTGCCTGTTCTATTTTAAACAAGGAAAACAATCTGAAGTTGTCTTTATTTTTAAGTTATCGTGCCGTGATTTTACCAGTCCGGCCCGCTTGGGAGTAGATTTTTCTCCTTGTGGCCCCCCATCTAAAATGAGTTTGACACCCCTGTGCGAAACATAGACGGTTTCAAGCAAAATCACATTGCTACATTTGCATCAGTTTATATTTGTACCAGATTAGTTGTACCAAAACATCAAGCAAGTCACAGCGGATTTCATTTCAACAATCAAATATAAAAACATGATAGTAAATAAACCTACGTCTTTGCCACTCGATGATGTGCTCATTCGTGTCGATGGTGTTTTAACGTTTAGGGGACGTGCTGTAATGAAATTTTAAAAAACATACTCCGATGAAAAATGCTTTGAATGGTCGCCTTTTGTTATACTCAGACAACGTCTGCGCATACAGTACATGCTGCTTCTGAAGCAAAATAGCCACAACTTAATGCTTGTTAGAAGACTATTGCCGTTATATTTTCTGCTTCTATGACAACTGATCAGACTAGCTAGCGATAGTATCTCAACATCGTCTATTCTCACTTCTGTCTCTACTGCGTCTTATGCAAAATATAATAGTAATAATTTATTCTATTATTATCTATTATATCTATTGAGGTTGAGAAAAAAACATGTTTTAACCTGTTAAAATTTGCACTTTTATTGATTATTTATTTTGGTAATACAGACAGTGTTTCATTTTTTATTTGAATTTTAGTAATTATTTTGGAGCTATATATTTTGCTGAAAAAATGCTATTTCATGTAAATGTTTTATGTCAATCCACAGTGGCAGTTGTTTTGTAGTAACCTTTTTAGATTTATTTACTTATTTTGAGATACATTTTAAACATAAATGAACATATCCATTAAATATAACCATATAATGTCAAATGAGTTTAACACTACAATTTGAGAAAAAAAAATTTAAAAAAAGGGGGAAAAAAAGAAATATAAATAAATACAATTTAATTGGGGCCCCTTTGAATTGTCCAGGGACCCACTCAAATCATCACCTGTTGGTCCATCGAAGTCACTACATTGAAAACCTAACAACAGCACTAATCTCAAACTTCTCAGTACAAAATTAATGTGATTAATCACAACAAAAGCTACAGTATGTCAATGCAGGATGCAAGTGGGCAGTGACGCTTTTCATCATAAATGTATTAAGTATTCAATCGTTCATTATTATACCCAAGGTTCTGGCAAGATGTAGTGCAATAACTCATGAGGCACTTTTCTAAAGTCAACAGCCTTGTCTCGTTCAAGCAAGACCATAGGCAGAGGTGGGTAGTAATTTGGACCCCGACTTAAACAAGTTGAAAAACTTATTCGGGTGTTACCATTTAGTGGTCAATTGTACGGAATATGTACTGTACTGTGCAATCTACTAATACAAGTTTAAATCAATCAATCAATACTCCGTTACATCTACTTGAGTGACTTTTGGGATAAATTGTCCTTCTAAGAGTAGTTTTAATGCAACATACTTTTACTTTTACTTGAGTATATTTACAGAGAAGAAACGCTACTTTTACTCCGCTCCATTTATCTACATTCAGCTCGCTACTCGCTACTGATTTTTATCGATCTGTTAATGCACGCTTTGTTTGTTTTGGTTTGTCAGACAGACCTTCAAAGTAGGATCTATCGCATGCCTGCGTTTCACCAATCAGATGCAGTCACTGGTGACGTTGGACTCCGTTTAACCAATCAAACAGAGCCAGGCGGTCACATGACCGTCACACGTGGACCCCGACTTAAACAAGTTGAAAAACTTATTCGGGTGTTACCATTTAGTGGTCAATTGTACGGAATATGTACTGTACTGTGCAATCTACTAATAAAAGTTTCAATCAATCAATCAAAAGTGTGAAGGAAAAAAGACACTTTTTTATTTCAACCGTACCTCCCGTCAAAAGCCTAAAGACTGACCGCACAGTTCCTGTCTTCACAATAAAAGTGCCCCTCCATCACGCCTGCGCTAACAAAATAAGACTCTCCGAAAGCCAGCGCAAAGAAGCTAGCAAGCTACGGAGTTTGCCGCCAATGTATTTCTTGTAAAGTGTATAAAAACGAATATGGAAGCTGGACAAATAAGATGCCAAAAACCAACCACTTTCATGTGGTATTAGACAGAAAGGAGGAACTTTTTTTCTCCTCCATTAGAAAACGTGGACGTTATCAGCACTACTGTCTGATTCCAATCAATGCAAGTCATCATAATCAGGTAATACACCAACTTATATTCTTGTCTTCATGAAAGAAAGGAGTCTATATGTTAAACATGCATGTATATTCATTAAAACACCTTTAACATGTGAACAAAAACGTCAAAATAAATAAATATAAATGATATACTGTATATTTATATATATATATATATATATATATATATATATATATATATATATATATATATATATATATATATATATATATATATATATATATATATATATATATATATATATATATATATATATATATATATATGATATGTGTGTGTATGCATATATGAGGTAGATCACCTCGACTTGGTCATTTAAAAAGTAGCTCGCCTGCTGAAAAAGTGGGGGCACCCCTGGCTTACATGAACTCAACGTCAAATTTGAGGAAGCACATCGCGGTAAGTAACGTTAGTAGATATTTTGGCTGTCACCGTAGGCTGATATTAGCTTCTCTGCGGAAAATACGGTACTTGTTCTTATGCTATCTGAACTCACTATGTTCTCTGCTCGCTGTGCATATCCTACCAAGTCAGACCTACACTGTTTCAATGCCCATTTCTCTGATGATGCAATTGTTGATGACTGAAGTGCTGTTATCAACCAAACCCTCCTCATACCACCCCCCGGATTGTAAATAATGTAAATAATTCAATATATATACTCTGGTGATTAACTTGTGTGATGACTGTATTATGCTGATAGTATATATTTGTACCATGAATTGATTTACGTGGACCCCAATTTAAACAAGTGGAAAAACTTATTGGGGTGTTACCATTTAGTGGTCAATTGTACGGAATATGTACTGCACTGTGCAATCTACTAATAAAAGTTTCAATCAATCAATCAATCAAAAAATCACTGTCAAATGTACATCGTGTGGGGACATTTATTAACGCACAGCAGACTCACACACACACACACACACACACACACACACACACACACACACACACACACACACACACACACACACACACACACACACACACATGCATAGAAACACCAATCAGAAGTGCACAGTGTGTTTACCATGAATTGATTAACGTTGAAAAACGTATTGGGGTGTGACCATTTAGTGGTCAATTGTACAGAATATGTACTGTACTGTGCAATCTACTAATAAAAGTTTCAATCAATCAATCAATGAATGCCTACTGAGACTATGGTGCTGTTAAGTTATTGTGGCTCAATTTGCCGTAATTGTTTTAATGTACTATTATTTAATATATATTATTGTTTTAGTTGCTTAAGAGATATTCTTGGCTCTGAATTTGCTCATTGATATTTTTATGTTTTTGTGCGTTATTTGTTCGCGTCATCATTAACCGAACAGGTTACTCATCAGTTACTCAGTACTTGAGTAGTTTTTTCACAACATACTTTTTACTTTTACTCAAGTAAATATTTGGGTGACTACTCCTTACTTTTATTTGAGTAATACATCTCTAAAGTAACAGTACTCTTACTTGAGTACAATTTCTGGCTACTCTACCCACCTCGGGCCATAGGCAAGAGCTTTCACAGAGCCTTCACAATAAGTCTGCCACGCAGGGCAGTGACCGGGATCTGACAAATACCGAGGTCAAAATTTGGTGGTTCAAGAAAAGTTTTAAAAGGCTGAAATCGTGGCTATCACAGTAGCATATGAATAATAGTAACTTGAGCAATTTACACACCAGGAAAAGCATATATTGAGGTACAACTATCATGTGTTATTTTACCAAACATCTTTAACAATCAGCACTATTTGATTTTTTTTAAATCTCTCCTGTACAGGCACTCAGGCAAATAATATTATTGATGAAGATGCCCAAATCTGCTCTACAGATTTACTTTACAAAAGAGAAGTGTGGGATACACGGTCACACTTTTCTAGCAGATATACTGTATATCTCAGATTTAACTCACTTTTCTCAGATTTAGCTCATTTTCATCACATTTAAGTTTAAATTAAATGTTGACTCTAAATACTATATCTAAATTTTGCCTGAACCACCTCATCTGGCTCCTCTCGATGTGGAGGAGCAGCGGTGTGAGCGCTAAATGTAAATCTAAACCTAAATGTTAAATCTAACCTTATGTGTTAAATCTAAACCTAAATGTTAAATCTAAACCTAAATCTTAATCTAAATCTAAATGTGAGCGCTTAATATTAAATCAAAACCTACATGTTAAATCCAAACCTAAATGTTAAGTCTAAACTTAAATGTTGAATGTAAACCTAAACTTAAATCTTAAATATATACCTAAATGTGAGCGCTAAATATTTAATCCAAACCTAAAAGTCTTTAAAAAATCAAAATAAA
This sequence comes from Entelurus aequoreus, assembly GCF_033978785.1. Taxonomy (NCBI): domain Eukaryota; kingdom Metazoa; phylum Chordata; class Actinopteri; order Syngnathiformes; family Syngnathidae; genus Entelurus; species Entelurus aequoreus. The sequence goes on from NC_084732.1 coordinate 63,342,572, forward strand.
TCGCGAAAATCTGACTTTTAACACACTGTTCCATACAAGCAGCAACAAGGGTAGAAATCCACATGTGTAAGCTTCATCACAAAACTTGTTTAAATCTTTCTCTGTAAGTAGATATTGTGCATAAATATATTTAGTAGTTGTTTTTGCTGAGTTTTTGATGTCTTTTGTATTCGTGTCCATGTGGTTTTTGCCTCAGTAACTCTGACGATCAAAGGAACAAAAATGCATGTAGCGCTAAATTTGACCAGTAGAGGGCGACTGCCGCTACACATTAGGTTTAATTGTGTTAAACCACATTCATTGTGTGCAATGTTTGCTGTGGATGTTCTTTAATTACTATATGCGTAAACATCTGTAATGTATTGTGTACATGCATTAACACTAAACCTTCTATTGTATTCATGTAAATATACAATGAATGTTAAATTTTTTTGTAATGTTAATTTTATGTTACATTAAATGTAAAGAAATAAAACTGAGGACGGGTAAAAATTTAAAAGAAGGAACATTAATCCTCAACAAAACTTCTGGTGCTTCTGTTTTGTCATGCTGTTAACTATCTGTCTCTCTGCACACGCTGGAAACGAGTAGCGAGGGCTAAATAATTAATTTATTTACAGTGCAGTGTGACAGCCGATCTGTTTGATTTGCAATTAAAATGCAGTCTTAAAGGAATATAACCTGCGGAGGCACTTTCTGAAGAAACTTCGATGCCCAGCCCCTGAGCCCTTGGGCTCTTGAAACGGGGGCCCTCTTCATGATAATAATAACAATGGATTAGATTTTATGTCGCGCTTTTCCATTATTAGATACTCAAAGCGCTCACAGAGAAGTGGGAACCCATCATTTATTCACACCTGGTGGTGGTAAGCTACATTTGTAGCCACAGCTGCCCTGGGGTAGACTGACGGAACGAGGCTGCCAGTTTGCGGCTACGGCCCCTCCGACCACCACCTATCATTCATTCATCATTCATTCACCAGTGTGAGCGGCACCGGGGCCAAGGGTGAAGTGTCTTGCCCAAGGACACAACGGCAGCGATTTGGATGTCAAGAGACGGGGAACGAACCTGCAACCCTCAGGTTTCTGGCACGGCCGCTCTACCCTCTACGCCATACCGCCCCTAAATGATGTAGTTGAATAGCCCTGTTGTATAGTATGGAACAGTATGATTGAGAGGATGAGCTACTAGACAGTGATGTACCGAGCACACAGTGTTTCACACAAAGTATATTTGTAGAGTTCAGGCGCAAAAACAGATTTCTTCATTTTTCTTGTTTTGAGTAAATCAATCCACATTCTGCTGATGTGGGTTGCATTGCATTGAATCAACCAACAACAACAAATAAAAACCAAAATGATAGTCTCATTTTGAAAAATGCTAATTTTGGTATGAGATTTTGATCATTTTGTACAAATTTTGCAGCAAAAACAGACAACAATAACAGACTAATCCTGAAAGGCAGTGGTTCTCAAATGGGGGTACGCGTACCCCAGGGGGTACTTGAAGGTATGCCAAGGGGTACGTGAGATTTTTTTTAAATATTCTAAAAATAGCAAAAATTCAAAAATCCTTTATAAATATAAATAAAAACCTATCTTTTTTTCAAAATAGTTCAAGAAAGACCACTACAAATGAGCAATATTTTGCAGTGATATACATTTTAATAAATCAGAAACTGATGACATAGTGCTATATTTTACTTCTTTATCTCTTTTTTTCAACCAAAAATGCTTTGCTCTGATTAGGGGGTACTTGAATTTTAAAAAAAATTCACAGGGGGCACATCACTAAAAAAGGTTGAGAACCACTGCTGTAATGTGCCAGCCTGGCCCTAAAATGAGTGAAAACAAATAGTTTTTTTTAGAAGAATGCTTATTCCATCAATGTAATAAATTAATTTTATCCAAACAAAAACATTTTTGGGGTGATCCCTGCTCAGGGGGTCCAGGGTTTACACTGACTGCTGCATTATGACATCATTACATTGACGGCTGCATCACAAGAAAACAACAGCAGAGCAAACAATTCAGTTCGTCATTCGATAGAGTATTGGCTACACACGTAACCTGTACATCAGCATCCAAAATCAGGCCCGCGGGAAGTCCCAAGTATAAAAAAAAATAAAAAAATAAAAATTCTTATTTTTTTCTGTCTTTTCTTATCCACTTTGTACCGCTTGCCCCCGGCCAAATTGTTGTAACCCAATGCGGCCCCAGAGTCAAAAAGTTTGGGGACCCCTGCTGTTCATTATGTAAATATGCAATAGACAGCATTTTTCCTACCCCAATGTGTCCAACTTTCTTGGTCACATATCGCTCAGATTCATCAGGACAGTATTTCTTTTTGAGGCCAGTAGGCGAGGGCACCTCACACTCACTGATTTCATCAAAGTTATTCATTATTGATGCTTTAATTTAGTAACAATCACAACAAAACAGAGACAAAGCGAGCAAACTGTAGCGCCGATGTTGCATGACAACATCAAATGTTGATGCGCTGATTGGTCCCGATGGATTTGTCTGTTTGTGCTGCAAAAACACCAGGTCGTTTGTCTCGTTCTGAAGTAAAACGGAATATCCATCCATCCCAGCTGCACCAAGGCAGAAGGCGGGGTACACCTTAGACAAGGCACCACCTCATCGCAGAAAACAAATATTCAACAGTGAAATGCGAAAGATAAATTGGTTATGCGGAACATTTTATTTTACTGCCTGGTAGAGAATGGTTTACTGTAAACTATTGAGTGGTACTCACAGCTCAAAATCGGCAGAATGGCGTTTATCGGTATTTGCGCCAGAACACTTCATTTGCAGTCGGTCATTACATTTTCTTTTTGTCACTTATAAAAATACAGAGGACATGACCTCAATGGTAGTTATGGCTATCAGTAATACTCATTGTGCAGCTTGGTATTTTTTCAAATGTATGGCATTCAGTTCCGAGCGCACTTTGTTATATACAGGGCAGAAACCTGAGAAGCTGCAGCAAGTCTTTCTTCTCTGCTTTAGTGTGCAGGCAAGCCTCGACTTTCAGTGCACTGCATTCAGTACACTCACTCTGTGTATGGCACCAGTTTGTTTCGGTTTGTCAGCCTCACCCGGCCTGAACCTCAGTGCACGACACTGTTATGTAGCATGACCTGGACTACACATGCATGTTACACGCTCATAATCTAATGGATAAGGCCGAGAAGATAATCCAGTACCTTATCACTGAAGGGAGGGACGAACAGAAGCGGAGTTCTGATCATTGTTGATTGATTCTTTTGACATTCAAAGAAATTAAATTGGGTCAAATACAAAAAAAATGTTTACGGTTGAATTCAGCATAAGTTTATCTAACTGTATCTTGCACCTGACTATATCACACCTCAGCAGTGCATCATCTGTATACATTTATAGTGGACCGAAAGACGGACGGACAGACAGACAGACAGACAGACAGATAGAAAAAACTGAAAACTGCATTGTACAAAAACCAAAGCACAAAAAATAAAATCCATTGAAGGCATTCCAGACACCTAAAAACATTTTAAGGAGATTAAAGGAGCCATATGTAATAATTTCATGTCAAGTCATCATTAAATGGCCCTGATATGTCAAAAGGCATTAATAAACCATGTTCTTTTCAAATACCTCTATAACTGATAACAGTAGTTCAGCCAGGATAAGCTAATTCCAAAATTAGATTTACAGCCCTGAAATATTGTTATTGTTTTTATTTCGGTGTCCCGCCCTCCACCGTTTGACCAATAAGAAAGTCTGTGAGTGTGTCACGTACAGGTTGCCAGTTACGCACCGCCATCTTCGTCTGGCTACTGCCACTGGTAAAGTTACTAAACATGTCAGACCTCAGTAATTCTAAAAGGCGTCGTTACGATTCTCAACTTATTCATGACAAAGCCAGGAACAAAACGAGGATTTGTATCAGGGGTTACCTTTGAAAGATTTTTTCATCTGACGCCAAACTTGCTAATTTCCTCCTTGATAGGTAAGTAAGGCATTTACGTTTTCTTATTAATTGTAATAAATGGAAATGGACATTTCATATGTAAACTATATTGTCCAATACAGTCTATGATCTTGTCTAACAAAGTTAGTATGTTCGTGCAACAAATGCTTAGCATGCTAGTCCGGTCAATGGGAGCATACGTACGGGGGAAATATATGCCCGTTAGCCTGTATGTGGATGTGTAATCGAACTGGGAAAAATATATTTTCAACAAATAAAACCTACATGGATATGGGTAGTGTCAGTACCTACTTCGGTCTCAATATGCTGATGCGCTGAGAAAAATGGGTTACAACATTAGCATGGCTGTCGTGGCAATGTGAAACGTATGGAGACAGCCAAATCACATGATGAAATAATTCCTCATTCGTGTTTGCATATTGTGGACTACATGTACCAAGTTATATGGCAATCTGAAACATTTGAAACAGTAGCCTATAGGCATACCTTGGTAAAATGTATCATCTTTAGTTTTAGGTGTACATTAGGCTGCTAAGCATGCTCTACTTATTTTCACCAGTAAAACCATTGCTAGCGTTGGTTGTAGTTCATTTTATTTTAGTCCTTGTTTTCTGATAGTACTGACAATAACCATATGATTGCAATGTGTTGTGATATTGTACGCAGGCATGATGTACTTCTTCCTGAAAATAGCCTAATTCCTGTGTAAAATGTTCTGGTTATATCGAGCTGCGTATTTGGCAACCTCAGTCAGGGAGGGGGGGGGGAGGGGACTACAGAATTTTGACCGTGATTGCAGTACCATGTCTGGCCACATTCTTACATATGGCTCCTTTAAGTATAGTTTTACATGCATGGGAAATGCATGTTAATTATGAATAAAATAGAAAAAGATTTGACATCACTTTTTCTTTTTTTAAAGACTCTTGTGTTGAAGACCGCGATGAACGGAAAATTAGAGAACCCTCCTCAAACTTTGCAGCGAATGCATTCTTGAATTCAATAGTGTTTCTCACCTTCTTTGTCAAAGTGCTGGCACTTGCAACTTTTTTTGGCCCCACGCGGGCAAATTTACTCACCAACTTGTGGGACTGTTTGCGACACTGCATTCTTTGAAATCCTGACTATTTTGTTGCGCGCAATGTTTGGACGTACGATAACAGAGAACATGGCAAACTTTTGAAAAGTAACACATACGAAAAGTGGGGTTTGCAAAAAGCGACTTACCACTCTATCAACATTTCAACTTTTTATTTGAGTATTGTAATTTTTGAGTAGTGTAGGAGACAGAATTAGGGATTTTAGGAGCAATGTGTGTATGAGGGTGTGTCTGCTGGCATGAGGGTGTTACTGGTCAAATGGGCAGGGGTGTGGCCGTGTTATTCACCGGACAGGAAGTATTTAAGGACCTGTGTCAAATGGAGGAAATAGGAAACAGGAGAGAGGCCAGATTGGATGCCGTATTTTTATTTATAAATGATAAATAAATGGATTATACTTGTATAGCGCTTTTCTACCTTCAAGGTACTCAAAGCGCTTTGACAGTATTTCCACATTCATCCATTCACACACACATTCACACACTGATGGCGGGAGCTGCCATGCAAGGCGCTAACCAGCAGCCATCAGGAACAAGGGTGAAGTGTCTTGCCCAAGGACACAACGGACATGACTAGGATGTTAGAAGGTGGGGATTGAACCCCAGTAACCAGCAACCTTCTGATTGCTGGCACGGCCACTCTACCAACTTCGCCACGCCGCTTTTTATATGCCATACATGGGTTAGTGCTGGTGCCTCATAATAAGAAGGTTCTGGGTTTGATCCCCGGGCTCTGGATCTTTATGTGTGGAGTTTGCATCTTCCCGCTGTGACTGCGTGGGTTCCCTCCGGGTACTCCGGCTTCCTCCCACCTCCAAAAACATGCACCTGGGCCTAGGCTGATTGGCAACACTAAATTTGCCCTATCGTTTGAATGTTGTCTGTCTATCTGTGTTGGCCCAGCGATGAGGTGGCAACTTGTCCAGGGTGAACCCCGCCTTACGCCCAAATGCAGCTGGGATAGGCTCCGGCCACACTCGTGACCCCTAAAGGGACAAGCGGTGAAAAATGGATGGATGAATGGCTTTTCATATGCCATATACACGATTCATTTTCTGCCATAACACTTTATTATGTACCATTCATGCAATCTAATTTCCGTAACATATTGAATGCACTTCAAATGTACTCCAGAGTAAGTGTGTAATTAAATTTTGGATCCTACCTCCGCCTCTCAGCCATCACCAGGAAATGTGGCCGCAACAAGTAGTTTGATATTTTTCATGTGTAATTAAAAAAAGAAAACAAAATATCTGTTCACACATGGGCTAAAGGATATAATGTTTTGCATTTTGTTTCTTCTTACGTACCAAACACTGATTGTGACACACTGTTACACCCAGTGGTGTGCCGTCAGGGCCAGCAAGGCCTTCTCTGATGGCCTAACATAACCAGAAATCTTGATCATAATTAAAGATAAAAGTAATTTTGAATATACTTTCCCTAAATATCTAAAAGTGTTCATATTCTCTTCACGTCATATTATGCTCCTTCCAGTGCTGTTGTTTATACAATGACAGACAGTTGTGATAGCCAATCAGATCACGAGTTGTTGTCAGTAAGCCTAAGGCAGATACTGTATATATTGTGATGTTATGAGCTAGGTAACATAAGAACTCCATTACCCAGCATGCCACAGGAGTGAAGAGCAGGCGCAGTAGCCCCGTTTAGGTTGTTGAATGTAGACATGCAGCTGGATGTGTTTGATGAGCACGCTGTGGAGTAAACTTTAAGAACTCAGCCAACATGCCTCGTTTGCATCTTTTATGATTAGACAAAACAACACAAATATTTGCAAGGCCATTTTCAAGAAGGATATTTAAAGAGAAACTACATCTTGTGAGACCATGTCGACCAACCCCGGAAGCTCGAATGGGTGCTACAAATTGTAAGTTCAGATATTTTATTTCTTAATTTTTTGACGTTTAATATGTTTTTTGTAATTTAAATTTTGACAGTACCACATAAGATATGTTTTAATTGCTGATGATTGATTTTTAAATGCGCCAGAAAATAGCCTGTTTTGTACACTGTTGGTGGTGATTCAATGCCCAGTAAATGTGTTTCTGTATAGTATTTCTCTAGCAGTGGTCATGTGGTGACATAAATGATGGTATTTTGAGAGGTAATTATTGGACACAGGACATCACTGAAGGCCTAGGTGGGAAACGCACAGCCCGCCACTGGTTACACCCCTGCAGTGAACATTGAAGTGTCCCCCAATTAAGAACGTCATTTGTGTCAAACAACAACGGCATCCATCCATCCATTTTCTACCGCTTGTCCCTTTTGGGGTCGCGGGGGATGCTGGAGCCTATCTCAGCTGCATTCGGGTGGAAGGCGGGGTACTCCCTGGACAAGTCGCCACTTCGGCCACTCGCCTTTCGAAACCATGAACCGGCATCCGCTTCCGAGCGGGGGGTTTCGGGCACCCAACTCGCCTCCCTCCCACGGAGGGAGGAGGGGGGTTTAATGTGTCGCAGGGCCAACACAGATAGACAGACAACATTCACACACTAGGGCCAATTTAGTGCTGCCAATCAGGTGCATGTCTTTGGTGGTGAGAGGAAGCCAGAGTACCCGGAGGGAACCCACGCAGTCACGGGGAGAACATGCAAACTCCACACAGAAAGATCCCGAGCCCGGGATTGAACTCAGGACCTTTATTGTGAGGCACATTCACTAACCCCTGTTCCACCGTGCTGCCATTTTTGCTAAATCTAATATAGCAAATCTAATATAGATGCCGACTTTCTCAACCAGTCACATTCTAGGACTTGTTGAAACTTAAAAAGCTACATTTGCTGCCTTTCGCCAGCTCTTACCTGATAGGCCACCATGTTGAGGAAGTAGTTGTAGACGCCACGGCGGTTCATCCCCTGGTTGGCCGACATCGTGCCTGTGAGCTGCTTCTGGTCGGCCACTGCAACTCTACATTTGGCCATGAATTTCCAGCCTCAAGCAATGTGTCTCAGAATGCCTCCAAAGGTGGCGCTGTCACATTCTGAAAGAGGCCTGAGGTAGTACCAGGCCCGAGTCTCTTGATGGCAAAACAAAACAAAAAAGCAAGCGCATGCCGCTCAGTCCGGCAGCAACTTGTGCTTACGCTCTTCTTATGCTGGATTAGCAATGAATCTAGTTGGGCTAGAATCCCTGCGAGTGAAAACCTCAGCATGAGCGCTACTTCAACTCACTCAGGAAAGAAGTCCTCCTTTTTTTCCCACATCCAGCATGCATTGGATCTGTGGCTCTGGTGGGTGCTGCCAAAAAAGAGGGAGAGGTGCTGGTGAATGCCCAGTGCCCTCCCCCATCCTTTCACCCTGTTCTACCCGCTCAGATTAGGCAGAGTCTGCGAGGGGAGGGGATGAGGAAAGGAGGCCGACCAGCGCCATGTGTCCGTCCCATCTGTCCCTTGCTTCCCTTCCCCCAGGCTCCACCTCCCCACCAACACAACAAGTGGACCGGGAAGACTTCGCTTTTTGTCCAAATCAAATTTCGGTAATCAACAACCTGACTAAGAGTGTATGCACACAAGGCCGCTCGTACAATACTTCATTTAGGTGTGATTTCCCTCCCCCTTCCCCACATGCTTCGGCCTGTTCGCATGTCTTCTATTCTACTGTAATTAATCCTGCAAGTCCACTAACTTGGTGGAATATTTACAGTCTTACTTTTAGAGTCATAGTTTGTTTATATTATTTATGCGCTGTTATTCTTTCATTTATGTTAAACATCTCTTGGTTAAGTGTGCTTTTATTTTATTTCTTAGAGTGTTTCTCTTAAGGCACAGGTGTCAAACTCAAGGCCCAGGGGGGGGGGCAGATTTGACCCAACGCATCGTTTTATGTGGCCCGCGAAATCCTGGAAATAATATGTCAATAAAGTACTTCATCTTTTCTTATTAAATGTATTCATTTCATTTCATTTTTACAGAAGAAATACATGTACTGCATGCAATTGCATTTATTTTAAACTCTAATATCTAACAATACAACAAATGTTAAATTATCATACATTTCGAAAAAAAAATTATAAAATAAAAATTAACATGTAAATATCTGCTTGACTGATGTTCCATCAAATTGTACACTGTGAAAATGACTTTTTCATTGTACGGTAAAAAACTGTCTCGTCAGTCGCAAAAATAAAATGTTTCCTTTCATAATAATATGTTGTACAAGGCTGTGATGAGGTGGCGACTTGTCCAGGGTGTACCCCGCCTTCCGCCCGAATGCAGCTGAGATAGGCTCCAGCACCCCCCGCGACCCCAAAAAGGGACAAGCGGTAGAAAATGGATGGATGGATGTTGTACAAGGGGCCACGCTTCCGTCAATCTACCCCAGAAGCAGGTGTGGCTACAAATGTAGCTTACCACCACCAGGTGTGACTGTAGAGTGAATGAATGATGGGTTCTCGCTTCTCTGTGAGCGCTTTCAGTATCTAATAGAAAGGCGCTATATAAATCGAATCCATTATTATTATTATTAGTATTACAAACCACCAGACGTTGTGTGGAAAGTCCTGGCCACTGAGCTGACTTTCTATAAAGTATACATATTTATGTTTAGACTGTACATAAAAAACATATATATAAGTAATACTAAAATGCACAGGCAACAAATTATACATTTATATTCATATATATCCACAAGTGGCCCCCCAAGTGCAGCCATAACTGCAATGTGGCCCTCTATGAAATCAGTATGACACCCCTGGAACCAGAACATGTGCTAGCTCGATGCTAATACAAATTAAAATCCCTTATACGCCCTCGCATTTAGCATCAGCAACTTTACACGGCGATATCGCACACGTCCAAATATGACAATTAGACGCGTTAGAGCCTGATTTACTAAAACACGTGGAAACTTGACATACTAAATGTGTGCAAAGTGGATTGCCTCTGTTAGGTGAGCAGAATAAAGCCATTTTGTGTCTCGGTCTTCATTAATACTAAGAATATATGCTGATCATCAAATACTTGAAGGAGAAAATGCAATCATATTATACTGCACGCGCAATGTGATTCATCAACACTCATCGCCGTTTTGGGAGCACTATTTTGTGTTTTATTATGCACGTTGGAAAAGGACGCTTAAAGGTCTGTGAGAGAGGAGTGCTCGCGCTGCAAAGACACACAGTGGACTAGGGATGTGCGTATCGATCCTGTGGTATCGATATATCGATACTCACACGCTACTCATTTGGCATCACTTTTCTGAAAAAAGTATCGATATAAACCAAAAAACGGCGTGTGGGGGGTGCAAGCATCACTTTCAGATGTTTTTGGTTACTTACTTAACTTACTATGTGCTGGGACACCCTGTACCTGGCAGAGTATAGAGCTGGCCCAGTCACGTGACAGGAGACAGCGAATGAGCGTCGTCAACGTGCAACACACACACAGCCAGCCGACAGCGATGCAGCCAGGCATATCCAGTGTTGTCCAATTGTTGACTTAAAACAGGCATTGTTTTTTTGTTTTTTAGTAATGTTTACTGAATATTTTTGTTTAAATGATTATCCTAAATTCAAATAATTTCCACACAGGGGAATTTACTGTTAGTTGAAAATTGCTTGGGTATTTAAAACAAGATAAGAAAGAGATACAATTTGGAGATTCTTCATCTTTGCATTACAGTTTTATTTTTTTCCAAGAAAATCTTGAATATATGATTGAATGTGATTTTGGTTTTAATCTGTAACATGATTTCTTACATTTCGAAAACATTAGCCTATTTCATATTTCATTAATTGCTAATTATATCACAAACTTTAAAAAATAACTGCAGCTTCTTGCAATTCGGATTTGACTGTTAATTGGAAAGCCCTAATATTTAATTATTATTATATATAATATATAGTTATTATTATATATGATATTTAATTTATTTTTCATATTTATGTTATTTATTTTAATTTTACTTTTATTATATATTGACCATAATAAATGTGGTATAAATGGTCTGTATTTGTTTTGTGATTTGTCTTAAATAATAACAATAGTAATAATATTTTTGACTGACAAAAAATTGCCAATAAGAAATTATTGGTATCGGTATCGGTATCGATGAAAATGCAAGAAAAAGTATCGGTATCGTATCGAATCCGAAAAGTGTGGTATCGCCCATCCCTACAGTGGACATATAATCCTCCATCCTACGTGTGTATATCAACATATTTGGACAATCGGAAATAAAAAATATTAGACATATCGTCTATTCAGCAACATCCTTTTATAGTTTAATAGCTGCTGGATGACACAAGAGGCTGATTAAAACAAATTCAAACTATGCATTTTTTTATAATTTAATATTAATAAAAATATGTTTTTTGTTTCCACATAGAATATATATCACTAACATATATCCTATGTAATGAAAACATTCTTGGAGAATGCATTATTCTGTGTGTTGAGCACAGCAGTGCAGCCTTCCTCATATGCATCTTTCAGCAGTGGTGTCAATTATGTACTGCAGGACTGCTTCTGAAATGCCCATAAAAAGTGGTAGAACTCTCCCGCTTGTTTGAAAACATATCAAAATGCCACAGATAGGAGCATGATAACATGAATGTGCAGTAAATGAGAGTGTCTCTGTGGTGATGCCCTGTATAGCAGTTGTCCCCAACCTTTTTGTAACTGCGGACCGGTCAACACTTGAAAATTTGTTCCCACGGACCTGTTTTTTTTTTTTTTTAATTATTTATTTATTTTTGTCATAATAATATACAATCATGTCCGGACTGTATCCCTGCAGACTGTATTGATCTATATTGATATATAATGTAGGAACCAGAAATTAATAACAGAAAGAAATAACCCTTTTGTGCGAATGAGTGTGAATAAGTGTAAATGGGGGAGGGAGGTTTTTTGGGTTGGTGCACTAATTGTAAGTGTATCTTGTGTTTTTTGTGTTGATTTAATAAAAAAATAAAAAATAATTTTATTTTTTTATTTTTTATTTTTTATTTCTTGTGCGGCCCGGTACCAATCGATCCACGGACCGGTACCGGGCTACGGACCGGTACCGGGCTACGGCCCGGTGGTTGGGGACCACTGCTGTATAGTACACACACAATCCTCATTTAGATAAGGCGTTCTGCGCCACTTTTGAATTGCAAACGCAGTCTTACACGCAACACGCCCACTAATAGTACACTATTTTATAGATTGCACACGCTGTTTAGCGGGAGGTATTTGGAGCTCAGTAAATCAGGCCCTAAGATGTGCACTCCAATTAAACAGCTGATATACATTAGGAATAAATACTTTTAGGCAAAAACGATCTAAAAGACAAGACAGGCACATTCAATATCTACCAACAAACTTTATTGGTTTTCTTCCTTCTTCTTGCAGTGCCTGGTTTCTGGGTCACGGGGCGTAGCCACCTGCACGCACACCTGATGCTCATTACCACCTGACTACTTAAGCTCTCCAGGTCCTTTACTCTGTGTCATTAAATTCCTGATGATTCACTCTTCCAGTCGTGTACATCTCTTCTACTTTGGCTCCACTTACGCTTCTCGTTCCCTGTGGCTCAGTCCCAGTGTTGCGGTGTAGTGTTTACTGTTACCTCTACACACCTTATGTGTGATATTTCTGTTCCTCATACATTAACTGTGCATATCCAGTTATTTTTTTCTCACTACTTTACTTTTTTTGCTCTGCATTGTAGTCCTACTGCGGCCAAGCCGATCGTGACATTAAAGGCCTACTGAAACCCACTACTAAAGACCACGCAGTCTGATAGTTTATATATCAATGATGAAATCTTAACATTGCAACACATGCCAATACGGCCGGGTTAACTTATAAAGTGCAATTTTAAATTTCCCGCCACACTTCCGCTTGAAAACGTCTCGGTATGATGACGTATGCACGTGACGTAGCCAGTTTAACAGAGGTACGGCTTCCCCATTGAAGCCAATACGAAATAGCTCTGTTTTCATCTCATTATTCCACAGTATCCTGGACATTCATTGCATTATGGAGAAAGAAGCTGATTTATTATATATATATATATATATATATATATATATATATATATATATATATATATATATATATATATATATATATATATATATATATATATATATATATATATATATATATATATATATATATATATATATATATATATATAATAATCAAACTATACAAATAAACAATAGAGTGGAGTGTGAACTAGATCCAAAAGTGTATGTGGTGTAAGGCTATGTGTGTAGTTAGCTGAAGTGTGTGTTACCAAAGTGTTGAACGAGAGATGAGGAAGTCCATGGGGCAGGCAGGTGATCAGGGGCGAGAGAGAAGCGTCAGAGAAGAACGTGTCCAAGCGGGAGGTCAAGAATCCAAAAGGCAGTCCGGGGGAGCAAGGGGAACAACAAGGGATCACAGGGGAACACGGGAAGCGCTGCGGGAAGACAACAGGAATATCAGACACAACGGAAACATGGAAGTCGCAGGGGATCGCGGGATGGCCAGACACTGGATGCTTACACAGGTACGGAAGACTATACTCCGGCGCCGCCTGGCAGGTTCTGCGAGCTTATGAAGGCAGGTCCTTCATTAAGTGCAGGTGTGCAGAATGCCGGTGATCGTTTGCAGCTGGCGGCTGCTGCGGGGCGGAGACGCGCATGGCGCGCTCCTGGAAGTGCGCGCCCGTGGGCGTGTCCCGAGGTGCGCACAGACGGATGAGAGGCGTTGGCAGGAGTCTGAGCCGTAACATATAACCCTGGTTGTGTTGTGGCTAATAGAGTATATATATGTCTTGTGTTTATTTACTGTTGTAGTCATTCCCAGCTGAATATCAGGTCCCACCCGCACGCTTCCAAACATTTGATTGCTTGCCCGTACGTGCGTGTCATGTACGTAACTTTGGTTAAATATATAAGCTTTATGAACCTTGGGTTAGGTGAACGGTTCTTTGGGCTGAGTGAGTGTGTGTGTTGTGCAGGTGTTTGAATTGTATTGGCGGGTTATATATACGGGATCCCGTCCATATAACCCGCTCGAGCTATAACTAGCTCGAGCTAGTAGCTAGGAGCTAGGAGCTAGCATAACAAACACCTAGGTGTTTTTATGCGGGATTAATTTGTGGCATATTAAATACAAGCCTGGTTGTGTTGTGGCTAATAAGAGTATATATATGTCTTGTGTTTATTTACTGTTGTAGTCATTCCCAGCTGAATATCAGGTCACCCCCGGCTCTCACAGCATCTTCCCTATCTGAATCGCTTCCACTCCCCACTAGTCCTTCACTTGCATTTTCCTCATCCACAAATCTTTCATCCTCGCTCAAATTAATGGGGAAATCGTCGCTTTCTCGGTCCGAATCTCTCTCACTTCTGGCGGCCATCATTGTAAACAATAGGGAACTTTGTGGATATGTTCAATTGACTACGTCACGCTACTTCCGGTAGGGGCAAGCCTTTTTTTTATCAGATACCAAAAGTTGTGATCTTTATCGTTGTTGTTTTATACTAAATCCTTTCAGCAAAAATATGGCAATATCGCGAAATGATCAAGTATGACATATAATAGATCTGCTATCCCCGTTTAAATTAAAAAAAATTAATTTCAGTAGGCCTTTAATTTCACTAACAACTTATATTCATGTATTTTTAGCTCAAGAAGAGGAAACTGGCAGCCATTTCCCATAACATCAATCAATTTCTGGGCAACTAATTGTACTTGGAACGCTCGTTTTTTAGCGCTAGAATCGATATGCCGCACACTCTTGGTGTGACGTCGTCACCCGAACTGTAGACCAATTCGCCACATAGCCGCGTAAAGGCGTGTAAAACTATTATTTTGATCACTTCATTTAAGAGCATTTAAGTCCCATCTTAAAACTCATTTGTATACTCTAGCCTTTAAATAGACCCCCCTTTTAGACCAGTTGATCTGCCGTTTCTTTTCTTTTCTGCTCTGCCCCCCTCTCCCTCGTAGAGGGGGGGCACAGGTTCGGTGGCCATGGATGAAGTGCTGGCTGTCCAGAGTTGGGACCCGGGGTGGACCGCTCGGTTGGGGACATCTCTGCGCTGCTGACCTGTCTCCGCTCGGGATGGTCCCCTGCTGGCCCAACTATGGACTGGAGTCTCACTATTATGTTAGATCCACTGTGGACTGGACTTTCACACTATTATGTTAGATCCACTATGGACTGGACTTTCACAATATTATGCTAGATCCACTCGACGTCCATTACACCGGTCGCCCTAGAGGGGGGGGGTTCACCCACATCTGCGGTCCTCTCCAAGGTTTCTCATTGTCATCCCACTGGGTTGAATTTTTCCTTGCCCTGATGTGGGATCTGTGGGAACCGAGGATGTCGTTGTGGCTTGTGCAGCCCTTTGAGACACTATATAAATAAACATTGATTGACTGATTGATTCAATGTTTGTGTCACCCAGGTTCATGATTATGAGCCAACATAAATAAATAACATAAATAAATAAAATATATCAGTAGAAGAGGACGCAAAATAGAATACTAATGGCCATCCTTGTTTTTCTCCCTCAAAAAGTGGGGAAAAAGCTCCATTACACCATTGTTGAGTGTGCTTTATAAATAAATAAATGATAAATGGGTTATACTTGTATAGCACTTTTCTACCTTCAAGGTACTCAAAGCGCTTTGACAGTATTTCCACATTCACCCATTCACACACACATTCACACACTGATGGCGGGAGCTGCCATGCAAGGCGCTAACCAGCACTCATCAGGAGCAAGGGTGAAGTGTCTTGCCCAAGGACACAACAGACGTGACTAGGATGGTAGAAGGTGGGGATTGAACCCCAGTAACCAGCAACCCTCCGATTGCTGGCACGGCCACTCTACCAACTTTGCCACGCCGCTTTAAACCGAGGAGGAAGCGAGCAAAGCCACATGCAACAACAGCAGCAAAAAGTGCCAAAAACTAGGACAACACGTAATTTACAAAATATCAGTTTTTCTCCCCTTTGGGGTATTTTGCTAATTTATTTCAATTCTGTCAGAAAATAACATACTTAGGGAAGAATATGCAACCAAAAACGTGTACTACAGTAGGAATGGCATTGATATGGCCCCAGTTATCGCAGTTTACCTGACACATACAACATGACACATCGGGAGGGGGGATTCAGGAAAATGTTGAAAACTCCTAAAATTTGTTTTGTGGCACTTCCAACTCTGACCACAGCTTCAGTTACTATGTAGAGTGGCGCTTCTTTTCATATTCTTTGTGACTTTTGGATTATTTTGAGTCTATCATGAACAACACCCACCCAGCCACTGGAGATGTCCGTGCTTTTTCGCTTAACGTTGCCAGATGTACAATAATTATAGCATTATTGCACTCCATGTACTGTTGTGTACGTACCTCTGTTTGGTTTTACTGTTCTATTTTGCCCTCTGTCAGCCCAAAATAGGCAGGCTGTGTGAAAGCAATCACTTTGTCAGCCTTAAAGGGGATTGTAATGCGTTGAAACAGTGTGAAAGCAACACTAGAAGTGAATGAAAGCAGTGTGTCGACTGGCCGTTTAAAAGCGCTGAGTGCATGGAGAGAGTCAGATTAGATTTGGGTTAGTGTGCACGGCGCGTACCGGGATAATCCTATCGTTGTTCAGACCTCCTTGCAATGAGGATGACCTTCATCAGCCCAGGCAACACACTAACTGTAACGTATTACACTCAGTGAAGCCTCAAAAAAGCACACACTGTACACGTCAACGTACAGACCAATAAGTAATATTTAGCTTTGGTTCAGGCTTGAAAGGAGAAATGTTAAACTTTCCACGCTCCATACAGTCTCACCCACTTTGTTTTAGCAGTGCAAAATAATTGAAAGTACAAACCTTTAAAAAAGGGCTCCTTGCAACTTGCTCACAGTAACATTTTTCCAAGCAGAAAATATAACAGGAACACCACCGGCTAGCTAATGTGGCTATTATCGGTTTAACAGAACACATTTTTTTAAATTAAAAAGTTTATGTAATAAAAATTCTTACCAGCTCGAATAAAATGATTGGTGTCTACGGCGGTCACTCACCCGGTGCAGGGAGCGTGTGAACACATACAAAAGCAGTCCAAGAGAAGCAACAAACAATTTGTAGTCATGTTGTTGTTATGATAGAATATACATTCGATGACAGATAACACTAGCTATCCAAATTGATATTATTAGCTAACAAGACCTAAAGCTAATAATAATAATAACAATTAGCTTTATTGTCTCCGAGGAGAAATTTGTCTTGGACATCAAGACACAGCATTTTACATACATACATACATACATACAGTTCATCCGACAATACAGTGACGACAGTGAACAGTGCGCAGGTATATTAGTTAGTTATGAAACCACACATTACACTCCCCCCGTGTTGCACACCTCCCGTATTGTACTATCCCAATATTGCATCCGGTTATTACAGTAGTTTTCTGTTGTTAAGTGCTTTGATTGCCAGTGGGACAAAGGAAAATCTATACCTGTTGAGTTTGTATGTTGCTGTTCTGTATCATTTACCATTTGGCATCAACACAGTTCCACTATAAAATATGTGGTGTGGGACACGGGTGATTTTAAAGGCCTACTGAAACCCACTACTACCGACCACGCAGTCTGATAGTTTATATATCAATGATGAAATCTTAACATTGCAACACATGCCAATACGGCCGGGTTAACTTATAAAGTGCAATTTTAAATTGCCCGGGAAACTTCCGGTTGAAAACGTCTATGTATGATGACGTTTGCGCGTGACGTCGATGGTTGAAGCGGAAGTATTCGGACACATTGTATCACAATACAAACAGCTCTGTTTTCATCGCAAAATTCCACAGTATTCTGGACATCTGTGTTGGTGAATCTTTTGCAATTTGTTTAATGAACAATGGAGACTGCAAAGAGGAAAGCTGTAGGTGAGATCGGTGTATTAGCGGCTGGCTGCAGCAACACAACCAGGAGGACTTTGAGTTGGATAGCAGACGCACTATCCGACGCTAGCCGCCGACCTCATCGATGATCGGGTGAAGTCCTTCGTCGCGCCGCCGATTGCTGGAACACAGGTGAGCACGGGTGTTGATGAGCAGATGAGGGCTGGCGTAGGTGGAGCGCTAATGTTTTTATCATAGCTCTGACGAGGTCCCGTAGCTAAGTTAGCTTCAATGGCGTCGTTAGCAACAGCATTGCTAGGCTTCGACAGGCGGCACAGCATTAACCGTGTGGTTACAGGTCCAGTGTTTGGTTCGGTGTCTCCTGATAGTAGTATTGTTGATCTTCTGTCTATCCTTCAAGTCAGGGGCTTATTTCTTTTGTTTCTATCTGCATTTAAGCACGATGCTATCACGTTAGCTCCGGAGCTAAAGTGCTTCACCGATGTATTGTCGTGGAGATAAAAGTCACTGTGAATGTCCATTTCGCGTTCTCGACTGTCATTTTCAAGAGGATATAGTATCCAAGGTGGTTTGAAATACAAATCCGTGATCCACAATAGAAAAAGGAGAAAGTGTGGAATCCAATGAGCCCTTTTACCTAAGTTACGGTCAGAGCGAAAAAAAGATACGTCCTGCATTGCACTTTAGTCCTTCACTCTCACGTTCCTCATCCACGAATCTTTCATCCTCGCTCAAATTAATGGGGTAATCGTCGCTTTCTCGGTCCGAATCGCTCTCGCTGCTGGTGTGAACAATGGGCAAATGTGAGGAGCCCTTCAACCTGCAACGTCACGCTACTTCCGGTACAGGCAAGACTTTTTTTTATCAGCGACCAAAAGTTGCGAACTTTATCGTCGATGTTCTCTACTAAATCCTTTCAGCAAAAATATGGCAATATCGCGAAATGATCAAGTATGACACATAGAATGGATCTGCTATCCCCGTTTAAATAAAAAAAAATCATTTCAGTAGGCCTTTAAGACCCTGCTTCCTCACGGTCTTGTCGAATATTTCTTGAAGGGAACAAGGGGGGTGCATGCCAATTAATTTACCAGCCCTCTTGATAAGGTTTTGAAGTTGGGTTTTGAGTTTGACAGACAGATTTCCAAACCATGTGGAGATGCCATAACAGATGACAGATTCATTGTTTGCCTTATAAAACGACATCATGATATTGCTTGCCAGACCGTGGACCCTGAGCCTCCTTAGACAGTGCAGGCGCTGGTTAATACGGGAGCAAACAGAGTCAACTTTGTTGGCCCAAGTTAACTGGGAATCAAAACAAATACCCAAGTACCAATAGGAGGACACCTGCTCCACTCTCTCCCAATGGATAATGATCGGGCTGTGATCCCCCACAGATTTGGGACCAAAAACCATCTCCTTCGTTTTTTTTAATTCAAAATCAGATTTTTCTCCTCACACCACCTCACAGCCCCTTCTATCTCTTTTTTGTATGAGTCGATGTTAGAGGATAGTTTAGGCTTTGCTAATCATTTGGGCTTTGTCAATAGTATGGGCTTTGGTTGGGGCTTTGTCAGTAAACTAAGGATGACTGTGTCGTCTGAAAATTTGATTATATAGTTGTTTGGTTGCTGATTCCGTAGATCGTTGGTATATGCAATGAACTGGAAGGGGGAACTTAATGAGCACACTGTGTTACTTACGTATGCACGTAGTTACGTCATTACGTACAAGAACTCGTAAGAGGATGAGATATACTGTTTACATTTTTTTATTTATTATCGGTTAATTGACTTTTCGGAATATCGGCCCAGGCTTTTCTCTCAGCGTAACAAACAACACCAGAAATGTGTCCCGTGAAAACCCATCCGACCAGAACTCTAACAATAACAAAAGTTCAGTGGGTGAAATATGAAAAATACCCACTACAATATAAAAAAAATAGGATCCAAACAAAATTTGTTGAACGCTCGCCTCAGGCGCAGGTACTCACTGTTCCTTTTGCCTAAACGCTGCACTCAACTGCAGAACAGGGAGAAGACTGGGGCGCCGAAAGTAGCCTGCTAGTTAGCATCATCTAGCTAGCTTACTTGTTGTCGCCTGCGTTCGCTCTCCGAGCGACAACGTTGACGGCCTCCTATTTTGCTGCTAACCATATTTATTACAATATTAACACTGCTAGTTCCGAACTAGTTGTCGTTCCAGAGCAATTATTAGTATCCAGCGAGAAGGTGCATTTTTCACGTGACAAATCTAGACTGAGGTCACAACACAGGAAGTATATTACTCGAGTGGGCGTGGCTACAAGATAGAGTGCCAAATAGAAAATGTTTTCTGAGTTTTTTGCATGCATGTTTTGGATTGTTACATTACATTTCCAGTGACAATAATGTTAGTAAAATATATTCTAAAGAAAACTAAACATTCTGTGGTACATTAAGGGGGCAATGTAAGTGTAAAAAAGACAGCCAAAAGAGTTTGGTAGATGAGAATAAATCAAAGGTCAAATTTAGTGTAGAAATGCAGCCAATTGCAAGAAATGTAGTCTTGATTTTCAAAATGACCTTTCGGGGCTTGCGTAGTTTCTATCGTGATTACTATCAGGACTTTGTGTCGATAAAAACATTCCTCACCATCTGAGCCACGTCATCTGATTACGAGGTGTGTACCCATTAGGGATGTATATAGTTAGGATTTTATATTAATATTCCTTATCGATACCGGTACTCATCGCTCCTCTTACCAGTACTATATGTAATTGGTGTAAATAAAGATGTGAAAAAATGCATTTTATATTATCATTTTTAGTAACACAAGAAATTGTTCACCACCGGGCGTGGCCACCGCTGCTGCCCACTGCTCCCCTCACCTCCCAGGGGGTGATCAAGGTTGATGGGTCAAATGCAGAGAATAATTTCGCCACACCTAGTGTGTGTGTGACAATCATTGGCACTTTAACTTTAACCAACATCATGTAACATCTCACAGCAGGGAAGTATTTTATCTAGACCTGATTTTGAAGTCTCAGGCTATGTCTACTCTTATTATTTAGCCTAAGCCCCGTTTCAGCCACACTATACCATCGTTTAAGGTTCCCCTCGTTGGATAATTTTTTACACGGGTGCCATGTATTTCTTGAATCTCCGACACTTAGCTTTTTATGGACTCATCGATCGTTTAAAAACTGAGTTCGGAGAGGAAGTGACGCCAGAAAGACCGCGCCCCACACAGGAAGTGACGTTGAAAAGAATGCGCCACAGCCAGCTTCATAACAACATGTTCCCACTTGGAGGTAAACACTAGAAAAATGGAGGCGAGTCACATGCCGTGTTTCCCCTTCCTCTACATGTACAGACGCTTGTGGAAATCACACATGAATACCTTAAAGGCCTACTGAAATGAAATTGTTTTATTTAAAGGGAGATAGCAGATCCATTCTATGTGTCATACTTGATCATTTCGCGATATTGCCATATTTTTGCTGAAAGGATTTAGTAGAGAACATCGACGATAATGTTCGCAACTTTTGGTCGCTGATAAAAAAAGCCTTGCCTGTACTGGAAGTAGCGTGACGTCGCAGGTTGAAAGGCTCCTCACATTTCCCCATTGTTTACACCAGCAGCGAGAGCGATTCGGACCGAGAAAGCGACGATTACCCCATTAATTTGAGCCAGGATGAAAGATTTGTGGATGAGCAACGTGAGAGTGAAGGACTAGAGTGCAGTGCAGGACGTATCTTTTTTCGCTCTGACCGTAACTTAGGTACAAGGGCTCATTGGATTCCACACTCTCTCCTTTTTCTATTGTGGATCACGGATTTGTATTTTAAACCACCTCGGATACTATATCCTCTTGAAAATGAGAGTCAAGAACGCGAAATGGACATTCACAGTGACTTTTATCTCTACGACAATACATCCGCGAAGCACTTTAGCTCCGGAGCTAACGTGATAGCATCTGGCTTAACTGCAGATAGAAACAGTTAGGTAGTAGTGGGTTTCAGTAGGCCTTTAAGAGAAAGCGATTGCAGCTATTTCGGATACAACACTTCTCAGACGGCAAGAGAACTTTCAGCTGTGATTATACTTACCAAAAAACTTTGTCCATTCGTCGAAGGAGAGACAACGAGAATGCGGGCTCCCTTGGATGTGATAAAAAAGGTAGTGTGTGCTTTGTATTACCTGGCCGACGAGGGAAGACTACGGAAAACATCGAATGCATTTGGACTGGCAAAGCAGACTGTATCAGTTATTGTCCGCCATGTATGCAGCGGACTCAACGTCTATGTCCAGAGTGTATAAAGTCACCAAAAATGAATGGACAATGAAGGTGAAGGAAAAAGAGTGAGGAGTGTCCTGACCAGATGTCTAGATCCCTAGTTTGATTGATGTTAAATGTTCTTTATCACATTGTTTACTTTCACGTGTTTATTAAAGATTTGATTAATTTATGATGGCTCAGGTGTGATTCACTACAATAGGGCCCCAGAGCACACTGGATTCCAGTTAATTAAAATACCACAACACTGGATATTGTTCAGATAAGTTACATTTAATTTAAAAACTTGCACACAAAGCAACACTAGAGGTAACTATGACGTGCGCATTTTCCGCGCATGCGTACTAGGTCGTGTTGCGCCGGCGGACGGAGGGGCGGAGGGAGTCATAAACGACCATTGTGTGTGTGTGGACAAGGATAAGGTTAGGTGAGATTTACCCTGGATACCTTAGTGTAGAGGTAGCTAATTGCTTTTTAGATGTCAGGAACATGGTTTGTCGTGATCACAATTTGCAGACGACAGCGGGAGGCAATGTGCAGGTAAAAAGGTATCTAATGCTTAAAGGCCTACTGAAATGAATTTGTTTTATTTAAACGGGAATAGCAGATCCATTCTATGTGTCATACTTGATCATTTCGCGATATTGCCATATTTTTGCGGAAAGGATTTAGTAGAGAAAATCGACGATAAAGTTCGCAACTTTTGCTCGCTGATAAAAAAAGCCTTGCCTGTACCGGAAGTAGCGTGACGTCACAGGAGCTAGTATTCCTCACAATTCCCCGTTGTTTACAATGGAGCGAGAGAGATTCGGAGCGACAAAGCGACGATTACCCCATTAATTTGAGCGAAGATGAAATATTCGTAGATGAGGAACGTTACAGTGAAGGACTAGAGAGGCAGTGATGGACGTATCTTTTTTCGCTCTGACCGTAACTTAGGTACAAGCTGGCTCATTGGATTCCACACTCTCTCCTTTTTCTATTGTGGATCACGGATTTGTATTTTAAACCACCTCGGATACTATATCCTCTTGAAAATGAGAGTCGAGCACGCGAAATGGACATTTAAAGTGACTTTTATCTCCACGACAATACATCGGTGACACACTTAGCTACTGAGCTAACGTGATAGCATCGTTCTCAAATGAAGATAGAAACAAAGGAAATAAACCCCTGACTGGAAGGATAGACAGAAGATCAACAATACTATTAAACCATGTACATGTAACTACACGGTTAAAAATTCTCAGCCTGGTAAGGCTTAACAATGCTGTTGCTAACGACGCTAAGGCTAACTTAGCAACTTAGCAACCGGACCTCACAGAACTATGATAACAACATTAGCGCTCCACCTACGCCAGCCAGCCCTCATCTTCCCATCAACAGCCGTGCTCACCTGCGTTCCAGCGATCGACGGCGCGATGAAGGACTTCATCCGTGGGTTTGGCGGCAAGCATCGGCTAGGCGTCTGCTAAGTAAGTAGTCCTTGTTGTGTTGCTGTAAGTATTGTACTTAGCCGCTAATACACCGATCGATCCCACCTACAACGTTCTTCTTTGCAGCCTCCATTGTTCATTAAACAAATTGCAAAAGATTCACCAACACAGATGTCCAGAATACTGTGGAATTTTGTCGAAGAAAACAAGAGGTTTTTGTATCGGGTCCGATGGGGTCCAACCACTTCCGTGGATTTTGTGACGTCACGCGCATAAATCATATCCAAAGGAGTTTTTCAACCGGAAGTGTGGCGGGAATTTTAAAATTGCACTTTATAAGTTAACCCGGCCGTATTGGCATGTGTTGCAATGTTAAGATTTCATCATTGATATATAAACTATCAGACTGCGTGGTCGGTAGTAGTGGGTTTCAGTAGGCCTTTAAACCAAAAATAACAAAAGGCGAGGGGGCGTGGTTAAGAGGGGAGGAGTATATTTACAGCTAGAATTAACCAAGTCAAGTATTTCATATATATATATATATATATATATATATAATATATATATATATATATATATATATATATATACATCCTGAAAATATGCAAACAAAACTGTGTTTAGATAATTGATACTTCAAACTTGCATAAATAAATCTTAAGGAATATAACATAACTTGGCTTCTGAGAGCTTCAAAATGTAATGAATAAAATGCTAAAGTTGTTGATAAACAAGCAATTACTTTAATAATTAAATATGGTCATTTTAAAAGAATTATTATGATCATTTAAAATTAATTATTTCAAATATGTTTATTTTAATGTATAATTCTATGGCTGGATGTAATAAGGAGTCAGAAAAAATACAAATAAAAATACAATTAATTTTGATGTTTTTAGCAAAATATAGTAAAAATGTATTTATTTTTTTATTAATAAATATATTTATTTTTAGGTAAGATAAACATAATAATACAATTTATCTCTAGTCTGGATGATTTAGTTCTTGTCACCCTGTTGTCCTCCCGTCTCTTCCCCGAGGATGGCTCCATGAGCTGGGCAAACGCCTGGAGATGCCCTACGTCAACAACACGGTCGGCGGCCCGTCGGTGCGCAGCTCGTACATCGCCGCCCTCTACTTCACCTTCAGCAGCCTGACCAGTGTCGGCTTTGGCAACGTGTGCGCCAACACGGACGCCGAGAAGATCTTCTCCATCTGCACCATGCTCATCGGCGGTATGCCGGACGCCTCATATGGAATAACGTGATTGGGCAGGCACGCTGTTTAGATCGTGGGAAAGTGGACGTGAAAAAAGGTTGTCCTCACTCAGGTCCGCATGGAGCTGGAGGGGGCGTGGCCTCCAGCTCCGGCTGAAAATCGGGAGATTTTAGGGAGAATATTTGTACCAGGAGGTTTTCGGGAGAGGCGCTGAATTTCGAGAGTCTCCTGGAAA